>NW_006767454.1:324481-330313 GCF_000264995.1 Punctularia strigosozonata HHB-11173 SS5
CCACCTTGGAGACCCCAGCATTCTGCACCATTCGTTGCCAGCCCGTCAACCCCCAGCTATCTCCCTCGTCGCACTCGCTCCCTCTCTCGCGCTCGACTTCAATGATTACTTCGTCTCGACCTTCACGCACGATGTGGCGTGGCACTGCCCCTCGCATCAATGCGGCGCGGTTCTCGCAGTATCTCAACCGCTCGGTTCGTGTGCCAGGGCAGGTCTTAGGTGTATGTTGTCGTTCTACACATGGTCTTAAACTCATTGTCTCATAGGTTCATGGCCCAGACGGGATGATCATACTAGAAACCGTCGACAAGCAATGCATCGAAGTTGCTGCACCGGACGTAAGTTCCGTTTTCATCTCAAAAGGCGGTTTCTAACGTGCATCCCGATTGTAGGATATAGGGCTGGACCAGGCAATGCATGTTGAGATAACGGGCAGAGTGGTGGACAGCGTGACGTTAGAGTGCTGGTGGTTCGAGCGCTTTGAGTCACCGTTGGGTCAGTAATACCCACGTCTTGCGCGCACATCCGTCTCACAGCGTTCACAGACATTCGGGTCTTGAAATTGGCTATCGACTTGGTCCACAACTGCTTGTTCGTTGGGCCCCTATGGGGTATAAAGTTCGATTTGCCCGAGCACGCTGCCGCCCCGCATATGCCCCTGCTAGACGAGACCATCTACGAGGACTTCAAGTCCGGGGAGTTGGTGCGGCCGTTCACGTCACTAATCCCCCTTCCCCGCCTTCAAGAATTACGCGGCGAGACTTAGCGGGAAGGAATGCTCCGCTCAGGTCTCATACTCGCTACGACAGTCTGATAATGCACGTACGTCTTTTATTGGGACGATATCATAGAACCATCTAAATAATAGTCATAGGTGATGTGATCAACATGGCCCCTGTGCCCCTCCGACGAAAGACGGCACTGTCTTGAACACATCGCCTGGATCTGTCGCAAAATAACTTCACGTGCTCGCTTCTGGTAACGTCCTCCTTGCAAGCCGTTTTTTTGCTCTACTTGACGTGATTGGCGCGTTGGTATTGAACTGTTGTCCCCGTCTTGACGTCCGTCTCACATGTATGCGCTCGGTGCCGCTATGACTGACACCGGTCACTATATTTTGTTAATTACACGTATGGTTAACGTATGATACGCTTTACGCATGCCTCGCATCTGTCGGTGAGAAATAGAACCGCACTGTACATTCTATCATGCCGCAGTTACATGCGTGTACATGTTCCTCCCATGTACTGTATCCCCGCTTCAACTATGTCATTCTCATTGTTTCTTCAATCTCCTTATTTACCAGTGACCGCGAGAATGCAGAAAGGCCAAGTCATGCGATCACCCGCTTGCGCTCCTGAACGTTGGTGCAGCATGGCCCCCGCGAGGCATAGAGATGAGTAGAAACAACCAAAGAAACGTACCCCGCATTTCTCGTACATTGTCACTCACCCTCAACGAAGTTGAGACTTGATCCATACTGAAGGCTCGCCTTATTGAACAGTCGCACCATTCCATGTCGTTCCGCATACCACGTCGCCATTTGAGGTCCACAGAATGTGGTTCGTCTAGTAACGCTGGCTCGCCATCAACGTCTTTGGATGCAGGCCCTTCGTTGTCGGCTCGCGGCTGGCTTCCTCCTCAGAAAGATGGGCAGCCTGTGCCTATATTCCTTCTTCCAGACGGGCGGACTTTCGCACAACATCCAGATGGGAGACAGGGACCCATCCCAGCAGCGACATGGAGCACTCTGGAGGAGGCATCAACCCCCACAGATGAGCAGCCAGTGACTTCCACACCATCAACTCGCTCCTGCACCTCTCCATCATCTCACCGGGATTCGTCGCCTCTTAGATATCAAGAACTACGTGAAACTGATACTATTGATAAAGCACAAAAATTCAGATATGCACGGAAGAAGGCAAATCAATGGTTTCGGTGGCGCGACGTCACTATTCCAGGGCTTATCATCCCGTACATGAACTACATTGCCCGCGTCCGGAGCAAGACTTCCGATCAGGTCGTGAGTGGCCCGTGCTCCTTCTGCAAGGCCCCGGACCGAAAAAAGCACAAGATTCTAGTGGTGTACGTTGATCGTGAGTTCAAACCATTCGCCACATTGAGAATGCACCTAATCATGACATTACCCAGGTCTGGAGCACATAGATGTTCACGTATGCGAATGTACATCGGCAGCGTGCTACCTTATCACCCACGGTTACTTTCCGTGCGCCCCGAAAGCTCCGTCAGTCGCTTTTGACATCAATATGTTGGAGCTCATGGCAGCATTGTTCTTACGGGTGGCGCCGAACATCACGGCATGGGCGTCAACGCTGGAGGCTTTTCTTGGAGCCAGGCAGTTCAAACTGCGTACAAGGGTATGTTCCAACACTCGTGCTGTTTGTTGTGCATACCGTGACAAGTTGCTACAGCATTCCGTGCGCCGCCGCTTGGGAAACGCGCTGAACTGGTACACATACCTCACAGACCACGTACAAGCGGAAATAAACAGCGTTATCAACCTTGCGCGAACGAAGATTCTCACAACAAACTTGTCCTCCGAACATCGAGGCCCCGAATCGTCTTCTGATGCCCAGACAAAATCCGCCGATTGCCAGGCGCCTGAGTCGGTATCGTCGAACCAACCCCCGAGGTCATCCAAGCATACGTTCTCGGCCGGCTCCCATGCGGAGGCAGGGAGGGCAAGCGCCTATTTACGGTCTCGATGTCCCTTGTGCTTTGGGGGCACTGGCCAGCACGACAAATCCGTGGGGTAAGTTTGTAATTACATGTCGCTTCGGCAGGGTATAACCGTTACGCATTCAGACTTGATGTTCTTGTGTGCATCGACGCGTGTTTCAGTCAAAAACGGCGTTCTGGCCCACGGGATCCCATGAAATGTCATCCCGACACTGTATTTCTTCCTGAGGCCGAAGTAAAATCTATGGAGGATTATGTGACGAAACTCCGAGGCAAGGCCGAGTCTGCAAGAACTGCGGCGAGTAACTCTAAAAACAGTAACAAGGGGAAGAAAAGAGCGGTACCAGATAGGCGTCCCGACGACACGGGGGCAGATTCCGACGGGTGCGAGGGTCCTCTCCTGGTCCCAAACTCTGTTTTGGACGGATGTGAATCCTCTTTCATAGCTGCTGACGAGAAACGTGAGAAAGCCAGTACTACGTTTTTTGACGATACCGGACTTGTAGCGTTGATCTGCCGGCATGACTTTGTCCTTTGGCTGGCCAACATGACCAGCGCGGGCGAGCGTCAATACTACGCCCTCGCATTGATCGACAAACTCTTTCAGCATATACCCACGACGTGGCGCGCTGGTATCCTGTACGATATCGGCTGTCAGATTCACCGGAGCGTATATCGATGGGGCTTCCTAACCGAAGTCCGTGATCGAATAGCTTTCGCGGTATCAGTATTCCATGCCTACCAACATCAATGGGCCTGCCAGCTATGCTATCATCCCCGAAAATGCGACGGTTTTGGCTGCAGTGATGGCGAGGGCTGTGAGCGTTTCTGGGGCTCAATCGATCACCTCGTCTCTGTTAACAGAGTCAGCGGGGTAAGTCTCAGCCACTTTGATGTACGTGGTGCTGACGCTTGCGTTAAGTACCATCAGCGGCAAAACACTCTCGATCGCCAAGTCCACTACCTCAGGATGAAACTCTTACTGAATCTCGGAGGCTCAATGGCAAACAAGTACGACGTTTGCTGCACCCGACTGTACAAAGCCTTGACCGAACTGCAGAACTGTGGTTTTTCGGAAGAAGAAGTTCGCGAACATTGGGCCAGCCAGCGCGCTGCACAACTGAAGTCCATACCTAGTAAGTATCGACGATCATATTCAATACTGTCACTATCACCAAACCCTTCGCAGGACAATCGAAAAACGCGGGTAAAAAATACGTTGACGCAATCATTACACTCGAGGACCGCATACGTTCCCTGGACATTGCCATTGCCGACGCTAACGTCAACGGAGCCAAGCTGGATCCCTTGCAGGCGTTAGATTGTCAAACTTTGCTGGAGGACGACCGACTGAATGCGCGGAAGAAGCTCGCCCAACTTGAAACACTCTTGGATGGATCATCCCGCCAAAATCTCACAAACTTGCGGAAAGATCAGTTCCTCGGACTCAAAGCAAACGCGCTTGCGCTCAAAACCCGACTACGGGACCGGCTGCGACAGCGAAGATCTGAATTATCTCAGACTGGTCGCATGTATCAAGGACATTCATCGGGTGAGTTCGCATCATTGCGAGGGAACCGTATGCTGACCTGTTACGTAGGGCGTAAACTACTTGGCCATACAACACGTGCAATTGCGAAGCGCGAGCCTGCAATTCAGAATGTCGCACGAAAATATAACAGTCTGTGTAACGAAATGGCCACCTTGATCAAGAAAGGCAAGGCGCCTGCGGGAGCCACGGTTCCTACTACCATCAATCTGACCACATTCTGGACGCTTGACGTCGATGATCCAATTTGGCAGGATGCCGGGCTATTGGAAGACGAGTCTGCGTCCCCTCCATGGCTTACCAACGACAAGGTTCAAAGCGGAATACGCGCGATGCTCGAAAGCGACCGGTGTAAAGAAGAGTTGGCGCGCATATCCAGGGAACGAGGAATCATGCAGAATTGGCTTAGAGAAGAATGGGCGGCGGTGGATATGGCTCAAACGAGCAAGGGTGAATGTCCAAATTTCTGCGCAAGCCACACAGTTCTAACACACCATACAGACCTGTGCCCAGGCATGCTCCACCAACTTCAAGTCCGCCGAGAAGAGCTTCTTCAACTCGCCGTGATCTGGCGCCGTCGAGTTAGCCACATCTCGTCGAACGAACTACCGTCTGATGCGTGGGGTCCCACCGACGCCGAGATGGCAGCCGGTATTCACGTCGAATATACGGAATCGACTGCAGACCAGTTTCTGCCGCGAGAAGGTATACTATCCTCGGAGAACTCTGACGATGAAGACCCTGATGACTACGTTAACACAGTCGGTGACGTTGTACTCATGGACTCTGAGCCCAGCTCCGATGGAGAGGATTACGACGACCTAGTAGGGAGCTACGACATTGACTTGCACGGATCTCCTTCGAAGTCACGGTTCCTCGGTTAGTGCTTTGATTCCTGTTCACGATGTTGCTCTGAGCTGGACATTACAGAACATCTTCTGTCCCTGCCGCACAAGGCTGGCTCTGTCACTCCCACCGCACAAAGGTCGTCGAGAGTCTTTCCGTCATCCCCGTTGAATGCGCATCCTCTTCCAGCCCTACGGTTGTTCCCCGAATCAACGCGCGCGGGAGCAGGGGATGCCACGAAGGATAAATCTATGAAAGATCCATTTACCACACCAAAGCGCGCGCGTTACAAGTAGACTTCATAATCGATATATGTTGACGGCTAAGGGCGTGAGGTACACGTATGGGCAGTTACAGTCTGGTAAGTACGACAGAGCACTGGGGAGCTGAGTAGCATGCAGCGGTGATACGTTCCAATGCCACAGAGTTAAAATCCAGCTTATTGCCTTGTAATGAGAGTACGTCTCGTCATGCCGCGCGCAGCGGCGGTACGTCCCAGCGGTCGCTTCGCGGAAAGGGTACGTCCCGATGGTCGCTTTGCAGCGCAGAGGAGGTAAGTCCCAGTCGGGCCAATCGACGGTGATGGTACATCCCAGGTCGCCCGCACAGGGTTACATCCCGCCGAGTCACCTGGCGACGGCGGCACAGTTCTCCTATTCCTTGTTTAATGATATCCTGCACGTTGGATTACCATCACAGCGCGGGCGATGTCCGCTGAAGGCCTATGCTAGCATGCT
>NW_006767455.1:0-130440 GCF_000264995.1 Punctularia strigosozonata HHB-11173 SS5
AGCCCACCCGCCGGTCCGCACTACACCATCATATGTACTTTTGTGGGTTAATCAGTGCACAATCTTGACCATGCTGCAGAAATATGATGGAAGAAACCTGGCCTAGTTGCCAAGAATATAGCCCTGCTCATGCGTTGCAAGGTCCCCAAAAAACTTTTTTTTAAGTTTGGGACCCCAGCCACCCTAACATGGCTTTATATGTGCTATTTATACCTCACTCCAAGCAGGATTATCCACTCTCTGCCAGCTGGACAATTCATACAGGGCTGAATATGACTGGACAATTGCTGGACACCTTGGAACGGTCCAGATGCTGCCCAGCAGTGGCGCTGGCCATTTTCGTAGGACCTGTCCATTGTCCAGCAGGCCTCACTAGGTACATATTTTTGTGACCGAATTAAGTGTAATTAGGGGGTGGAAAAGGTAACCTGAGGTGTGAACAACAGGAACTCGCTTAAATGTGTCATGTGTCGTGGTCGCTGTGTACTCGCCGGTGGCTTCTGCGTGGATCAGTCGAGTGGCTATGATGCATAAACGGCTAGAGATCGGTTCGATCTTGTATGCCATATCTTCGCTGAGCGTTATCGCTTGCACTATCCTACGGATCGCCGCTTGGTGGACGATGAGGACACTATCCGCGGCGTCGCGAAGCGATCGGGTCGGCTGTAGCTGGATCGAGTGCTAACCTCGAGGGCTACGCGTCTGACGATCTACGTGGGTCTGAGTTCTGGCGGTCGTTTCGGTGATACCTTGTGTGTTCGTCCTACGGACCTGCCTTAATCCTGCGATCTCGTTGCAAGTTCGCGATGCTGGCTCGGTGACGTCGGTCGACCATGGAAAGAACTCATCGGATAGAACGGTGGTGACGATTCTCCTTGACGTCTTGGCCGGCCTGATCGACATCCTTGCACAACAACAGCGCAATTCCTTCGACGTCCTATGGCCAAGACGATCGAGGAGAGCTCTTGATGTGGACTCAGCAAGCGTCAGCGGCCATCGGGTTCATCAAGCTAATATCTGCTTGCGAACACCGGAGTATTGTGGACTCGTCTAGGCAACATTCCGCTGGTTACACATTTGCCAATCCACCTAAGGTTCTCGCTGCCTCATTTAAGGCGTGGAAAATTGAGATTGTGCAAGACTGTGCCTGACCGATCGTCGGCTGATGATGAAGACCGGGCGCCTTAGCATCAGTCACCGCGGAAGGACCATGTGCTACTCTGCCCTTGACCTGGACGCTATCGAGTTCGCCTGTGAAAAAACCAGAGATGGCCGTCAAGCTTCGCTCGTCAGTCTTCTCGCCTCGTGGCTATACCGTCTTGTTCTGCAATAGGCATCCTCGACCCTCAAGGATCTGGTATTGTCGACCGTTTCCCACTCAGCATGATTCCGCCTCCGACCTGGCCCCATCTACCTTCCCTCGGCTACCGCGGCAGTGCGCTCGGTCCGGATTTCTTATCCTCATCACCACGCGCAACGGTAGGCTCATGCACGGCAGCGTGGTAGATGGTGGACCAATCTGGCCAGGCGCAACTTCGCGAAGCAGAAACAACCTTCAAAGTCCCCTCGTGCGAAGAACCTTCGTAGAAAGAACTCCGATCTTGCTGGTGACTCACGGATGCTCTCGCTGTTGATGCTCTAGACCTTGTGCTCTTTCAGGCAACGAAGTGACCTCGCTGTGTTCATCTTTGTACTACGGGGCTGCGCCTGGGTATCGTGACTGGCCGTCGTGGACCCTGATATGCTCTCAATATGCAAGACTCACTGCTCTGGCTACATCCGTTAAGCTTACACCGTCATCGGTGACATCAAGGCACTAGTCGCCGCCAGCGTCTCCCGTGGGTCGCTAAAACCACCATCACCGAGGGGCTGGGGTGCTCTTCATCGGGAACCATCTGCTCACCGCCTCGTGTACACCGTGTTCCCAGGGCGCTCTATGCTGCGCCACACGACTCTTCAGCGCCTTGTCGGGTACGGCCTTGCTCCATTGGCACACCGGCGAGGAACTCGCGCGGCCTCTCTCAATCGTGCACCGTGTGACGCGCGGCCGTTTCCTGAGCATGGTGGCTTGCTTCTCATCGTATCTCAGTGGATGTCGGCCCAATCTGGGAGCTGGCGATGGCCCGTAGCCATATCCTATTCCTCGGTGAGTGTTGGCGAGTCTTCCTGCTCGTGCATTGTGCACTGATTGTGTCCTAGCGCAGTTCCAGTGTGCCCTACACCAACCTGCATAGTCCGATCTCTTCGAGAGATACGGAGAGCCCTTCATCGGGAGATCCAAAACAATTTTTTACCTCGCTCGGCCTTCGTGGCCGTTTTGGACCTTGCATCCCACCGATCCGTTCTTTGCTGCTCCTCCGAGTAGGAAGCATCGAATTAGTCTTCGTGGGTCGTGAGATGACCAAGAGCGACACGACACGCATAAACTATCTTTGTCAAAACGTATTGCAGTCATCAAGCTGAGAAATCGCGGCCTTCTTCCAGGAATTTCCGCGCCTTCTGGAAATCTTCGTGACACCGAGTAACTTGTAGCAAGGCGTCCTCACACGTGGTTATCTCGATCTTTCGCCTATAGCCAGCTTCTGCCATTCCTATTCTGCCCCCCGCCACGCTATCCATCCTCTAGACCGATGAATCACGAATCACAACGTGGGTCGCGTGGGGGGAAATTATTCCCCAAAGAAACCCCGATGACCAACAGCTGCCGCGGCGCGTTGTATCGAGCAATGCTTCGTTCGCAGAGCTCGATTTTCTTGGTTTAGCTTGGTTCGCGCTTCGTATGGAATCAGCAGGACAGAAAGCGCAGTGGCCTACAGTGCCTCACCGGTCTTCTAGACACCACCGGTCGTTTAGACACGGGCAGTTTTCTCTTCAACCCCGCACTCCCTCACCTTGATTTTTTTTATATAAGTAGCTCTGACACGTAGCTACTAGAACATACAGTTTGACCGTACAAATGTTGCACCGTGCAGTAATTAAAAATCGAACAGTGGGTGTGATGATGCTGTTTGAATTTTGTTTTGTCTCTGGTGCATTCTCTACCTCTCTGATTTCCTTGAAACAACTTCCAAGCGATTCTCAAGCATCGATAGTTCCCTCAGACAAAGTTTGACACATGGATATGCTCCGGTTGATGTTATAGAGACGTTTCATTTCCACTGGCGCAGTGAGAGTAACGTAGAGTGGCTGTGCATTAGATTCCCACGCCACCTGGGCCCATCGCGATAAGCGCATCCTCGCCGTCGACACACCTTGTATCCGCACACAAGCTATGGCCAGCAAAGCCACTCAGGCAACGAGAGTCAAGAGGACGGTCAGGGATGAGAAGAATATGCTCTACGAGCAAGCGGTCAATGTGTACCAGATGGAGCTAGACAAACATAACAGCGATACCACCAAGAAAGGTCTTCGCGGCGTATGCGATGAGGTCTCGGATGAGTATTTCAACGAGACTGGGAGGAGGATCAAGCTTAACCATCAGACCCTTTCCAATCGTTATAATGGAGTCATGTCATTAGATGCATTCAATGCTCTCAAATGCTGGCTGACAGCCCAGGAGAACGAGATCATTGTCACCTATACTCTGGAATGTGCTTCCCGAGGGTTCCCTCTTAGCCGTCGCCGGCTCCAAGATCATGCTGAAAAGATACTCCGTGCACGCCTTGGTGGTAGCTTTCCTCAAGATGGTCTCGGCATCAACTGGTCCGATCGTTTTATTGAGCGAAACAACAAACACTTGAAAAAGTGTTGGTCACGTCCTCTGGATGGCAAACGGGGCCGTGCTGTCAATCCTGCCACGCATCAGGCATGGTTCACACTCTTGAATCAGGTGCTTGCGGAGCAGAATATTGACGGGGAATGCATCTATGCCGTAGATGAGACGGGATTCCAAGCGGGTGAGGGTAGAACAGAACGGGTTATTGGTGCTGCTGGCACCTACCATCAGCATCAGCAGCGCAGCGGTGGACGGGAGAATATGACAGTGATTGTCACAATCTGTGCCGATGGCACCGCAGGTCCACCCGCCGTCATCTTCAAAGGCAAAGCATATCAGTCTACATGGGGTCAGGACAACCCGCTAGAGGCACGGTAAGCACTGATCATGATGAAGTCAACATGATTACTTACACAAAAAGTAGTATTGGGTATGCTAAGAAAGGGTGGACGACAGGCGAGATTGGTCGTCTGTGGATCGAAGGTTTTGACAACGATACACGGGACAAAGCAAATGGACGCACTCGTCTTCTCCTCGTTGATGGGCACAACTCGCACTACACCCGTGACTTCCTTGAATATGCCCGTGAAGCCGGAATTGTCATCCTCTGCTATCCATCCCATACCACCCACGTATACCAGGGACTCGACGTCGTGATTTTCAGCCCCCTGAAACGTTATTGGTCACAGGAGCGAGATGCCTACGAACGTGAACATGGTGCCATCATATCCAAGGAGAATTTCCTTGCTGTCTACAGTGCTGCGCATGCGCGCGCCATGACTCCAAGCAACATCCAGATGGCATTTCAGAAGACCGGAGTATGGCCTTACAATCCAGATATAATATCAAAGAAGGCCATGGCACCGGCCAAAGAAACATCACGGCGGGCTCACATACCTGTGCCGCCGCCGACCCCGGTCCGCATCTTGGCTGATGCTCTTGACCGGCTCGCTTCTGCCCCGCAGACACCGAGAGCCTCATCTAGCCCTAGCCGGGCGGCAGGACCTACGACCCCCAAACCGTCGAGACCCCGGGCCCGGCCAAACCGCAATCAGGTAGCGGAACCCATGGTCGCCAATCCGTCGAGAGCTCAGGCCCGGTCAAACCGCAATCAGGCAGCGGAACCCGCAACCCCCAAACAGTCAAGAGCCCTATCAAACCGAAACCAGGCAGCGGGACCTATGGCCCCTGACCCGCGGCAGGGTTTGCATGATGTGGATGGCGAACCACGTCAGGGCAATCAACCTGTGTTTATGGTCCCAACGAAATTAGCTCCCGTCTTTCATGAACTGTCGAAGACATCAGCGGCATACCTTCTATCCAATTCCCCGTTGACATCCGATCGGCCACATCCTACGATTGATCCTGTTACTATTTCACCAGTCAAGCCGAAGCATGCAGACCTGCTCACCAAAAGTCCGGAAACGGAGCGTGAAGCACTCTTGCAACATGCACTCCACAAGTCAGAAGTCAATGCGGCATATCTAAAAGGGCAATTGTTGGGTCAACAAGCCGGCATGGTGCTCCAAAGCCTCTACTGTGAACGAGTTCGTCGACAGCTTGCGACACAGGAGAAAAAGGAAGACAAAGCTGGCAAGAAGAAGAGGATAATGGGGGACGGAATGCCAAAGCTACTCACCAGTGATGAGTTTGTTCAACTTGTGATCGATCACGAAGAAGCCGAGTTAGAGACGGAGCGGACCAAAGCTAGGCGAAGAAAATTAGCGGAGAAGAGGGCCAAGCTCATGGAGAAGTGGAAAGAAGATGAAAAGGCACGTCTGGAGAGAAACAAGGCACA
This sequence comes from Punctularia strigosozonata HHB-11173 SS5, assembly GCF_000264995.1. Taxonomy (NCBI): domain Eukaryota; kingdom Fungi; phylum Basidiomycota; class Agaricomycetes; order Corticiales; family Punctulariaceae; genus Punctularia; species Punctularia strigosozonata. Next base: position 5,514 of record NW_006767455.1, read on the forward strand.
AAGACAGAGATTCAAAGATGAGATGGAGGCCTATGAGGTGGAGAAGGCCAATGCGAAGGCAGAAAAGCGGAAACTACACCTTTGCAAGCCCAAACTTGGCAAAGTCGAAGCCCAGGCACCAAAGCCAAAGATATCCGAGACCACAGATGATGATTCCGAGCAAGAGTCGGATGAAACCGAGCTTGAAGAGAGTGCAGATGAGACTGATTAGGCCAGAGCTGGTGATTCTTCGGCGGTATCATCTAGTTTTGCTGGATTAATGGTGTCCTATGCGTGTCTGCGTGTATTTGTATGTCTTTCCGGTGATTTTGTGCAATTGAGACAGGCTCTAGAGGCGTGTTGGGCAGCAGTTGGTGCTGTCGTCGGTCGAGAGGAGTCGGTGCAAAACCGGCGTCGCCGCGCGTTCACTGTGGCTGTGTGACCGTGGGACCGTGTCTAAAGGAGTAATAACGGGCCTCAACGACCTACCACCCATATTTTGCTCGAAGCAATTTTTCGACGCCATAGATCGGGCTACAAATATTCTATAGCATATATCAGACATGTATCTACAGGCTGGTGCAGTTATTACAAGGAAAGACGGAGTCAGAGGCTTTCAGGAGGCTGAGACATTTTTGGCGTCTAAAGGTCCGGTGAGGCACTGTACTCCTGCAACGTTACCGTGCGATGATGCCGGCGCGGCACAGCCGCGTCGGTGCCGAGCCGACGGGAATCTCGATGCAAAAAATCAAATGATTTCCACTCCACCCACATCCGAGTTTATCGTCCCGGGAACTATCGGAGGGATCTTGGGTTTTCATTATGACGGAGCCTCCGGTTTTCGTCCGGCGATTTTGAGTAAACCACCCATGCGTGACACAACCCAATCGCGAAGACCGGGAACCGGGACATACTACTTACACACAACCTTGCCGCATTCTCGCGTGAGCTCAACTCGACCTAACCCAGATCCTTGCCGAGTTCCCGTACGCGTGACGTCGCTCGCTGAACGAACACGGTCGGAACCGTCCTGTCACGCCAACCCCAACGCAGATCCTTGCGAAATTTTGTTCGTTGGCATTCGATCAAAGACGCAGATCGAGGGTTCATAATTGTCGTGTCATATCATGCTCCATCCTTTTTGACATTCGATGCGCCTTTGCAGGTCTTGGCAGGAAGCCCCGGACACGGAGCTCGAGTGGCGCTAGCATCTTTTACCTCATGAGTAAGTAAAGCTTTGCCTCAAGACCCTCTCGGCGGCGTCACGCCGTACACCCAAGCAAGCAAAAACTGGGCAAGGTTCTCAACGCACGGGAAGGGTTGCCCAAACTTTACCAAACACGCGAGGTTCACCATAAACAAACAAAAAAGCCACAATCGGCCGGGGGGGAGGCTTTTCCATTCCATTACCTCGAGAACGATGAACAAGAAACAAGAAACGTAACACACGAAGAGACACCCAACAAAACGTCGCCGTATAAGAGAGCCTCTCTCAACCTTTTCAGCTGGTCTCTACCGACCCGTCGCCGTCCCGGCCACATCGAACCCCCTCTCCTCGCTCGGCCGCGCCGCCTCCGCCCCTCCCGAGCTCGCCCCCGCCAAACGCTGGGAGCCCGACCGGCTCGGGGGGTGATTGGCGTGGTCGGGCGAGTGCGGCGGGAGGACGTCGAACCCGCTTTGGCCGAGGTCGGCGGGGAGGGTCGCGGTCTCGTCGAGGAGCGCTTCCGTCTCTTCCGCCGCCTCTTCGGGCGCGTCCGGGGGCGGGCGGAGAGATTTGATCGGGAAGGCGACGAGGTTGTTGAACAGGAACGTGCCGTACCTAACACATCAAAAACCCAAGAACACGAGAGCATAAATCAGTAAACCACCAAGAGAGAGAGAGAGAGAGAGAGAGAGAGAGAGAGAGAGAGAGAAACAGCCAAGGAGGGAGGGAGGGAAGAAAGAATCGAATGGGAAGAAACGAAAACAAATAATGAAAAGAAAAGAAACACGTACACGAGCAGCGCGAACCCGGACACCTGCAGCAAGCTGATCGGGAACAGCAGCTTCTCCCATCCCAAGCCGAGCGACACGATCCAGATGGTGAGCGTCCGGCAGGTATCGGTCAAGCTCCGCGCGGTCGCGGACACGTGCCGCGTGACGCTCAGTCCGAAAAAGTTGAAGAGGGAGATGCTGAGCGCGATGGCGAGGCCGGAGTAGAGCACGCTGGGGGTGTCGACGAGCTGGTGCCAGCCGCGCGGGAGGTCGAACCACATCTCGTAAGGGGTCGAGGGGGTGGAGGGAGAAGGAGAGGGGGAGGAGGGGGAAGACGGGCCCCAGAGCGCGAGGAAGGGCATGAGGAGGAGGATGGAGAGCGCGCCGAAGAGGCCTTCGTACCCGACGGCGACGAGGGGCGCGACCGCGTAGCGCGAGAGGATGACTTCCTCGACGACGAACTGGGTCGCGGTGCTTTACCATCGACAGAACGGGTCAGGATTTTTGTTTTTTTTTGAATTATACGCGGGAGGGTAAAAGAGGGAAAGTACGCACAAGATCTGAGCGAAGAGGATGAAGAAGACGCCGATGAGGACCTTGGTCGCCTCCGGGCGCTCGACCTTTTCGGGCGGCGGGAGATCTCCTCCGGTCGGTGCCTCGGCCCCGATCAGCGCCCTGGCGACGGCGTCTAGCATCGTCCCTCCGGCGTTGTTATCGAGAGACTCGGGCTCGTCGCGAAGCGCGTCCTTGACCATCGAGCCCGAGAGGCCGACGAGGGCGACGCCGGTCATGACGGTAAGGAGGGCGAGCCATTGGTAGGCGCGCAGCCGGCGGCGGAGGAAGATGACGGAGAAGGTGCCGACGAAGAGGACGAGCGCGCCGCGGGTCATTTGGTAGATCGAGACCGGGGTGTAGAGCAGGCCGACGTTCATCAGCTGTTTGGGGATCCGGGCATCGCGTGGTCGGGCCGCGTCGCAATGCAGAACGATAGATCGGAGGTGGCAAGGATGCGGGAGCAGCGCCACACAGAGGAGACAGAGCGGGATCGCCCGCACGTGGAGAGCGGTTCCAATAACGAAGGAAGGGGAAGGGGAGGGGGGAAGGAAAGAAGACGCCGCCGTCACGGAGGCAGATCGCGACCGACGTCCGTCCGTCGCAGCGATCCCGGACGTCGATGAAATGCATTCGGGTGGCGACAAAACGGTGTATACGTTACAGAGAGAGAAGAGAAGGAAAAAAGGCAGGATCGTCAGAGAATGGAAACCGAAAGGACGAAAGGACGGACCGTGGTGCCGGTGAGATCGCAGGCGGCGGGGAGCCAGAGGAGGAGCACGGCCCAGCCGCGCAGGGCCCGGCCTGCGGGCTGCGGTTTCGCTGAGGCATCGTCTTCGTCGTCTACGGATCGCGCGATGGGGTCTTCGCTCGGGAGCTGGATGCGACGTTGACGGTAGCGCGCGGCAGCCCAGGCGTAGAGCACCGGCAGGAAGCCTGAATGAACCAAAGGGAGGCAAGAATAGCGAGCGATATGTGACGGGTGGTGAGTGTGACGTGCGTGATGGCTGAAAGCGGCAAGATGGGCTCACAGAGCATTTCTCCGGCTGGGTCGGAGCGCGCGAGAAGAGAAGGCCGGAGGAACGTGACGATCGTGACGGGCCAGCGGGGTGGGATTTGACCGGATCGGGAAGCGGTGGGGCGAAGAACGCCGGAAGGGAGGGTGACGATTACGACGGTGTTGGTGTCAGTGTCATATCGACGCGAGACGGTTGGGCAAAGGTGACGGACGCACCGAACATCTGCAGCGTCTGCCACACGGGCTGCTCGTACAGGATGTGCTTGCGCGGGTCGTCGTCGTTGCAGTTCTCGACGCATTGCATGTCCTTGGTGTTGGGTTCCGAGAGGACGGCGCGGGGGAAGGGGGGGAAGGGCAGAGGTGAGACAAGGGTGCACATCAGCAGGGTGTAGGTAACGTATGAGGGCGGGTAGAATACGTGCCTGCCACTTGCTCCAGAGCGAGTTGCTTGAGCCCTGCGAGACGCGTCAGAGCGCCCCGACACAGGAGCGGGGAGGCCACGCACCGTGATGAGCATGCCCGAGATGAGAATCGGCACGTAGAACGAGCGCGGCATGGCGGGCGACGACGAAGGGGGGACGGCGGGAGGGGAAGGGGATCGTCAGTGGGTGGCCGACGCCGTGAGCGACGGAGGTGTTGGGCGCGGGGCCATGTGGCACGCCGGGGCGTTGGCTTCTCTTCTCGGACTGATGTCCTTCGCCCCCGTCCAGTACAAAATGGTCTCCGCCCGGGCGCGACCCAGCTTCTCGATTCCTCCTCCGCCGCCCCACCGCTACCCTTGCTCGTCGCCGTTGGACCGCCGCCGCCGTCGCGCGCGATAGATGGTCCAGCTGCTGCTCGCGTCGCCGCGGGGCAACTCGGCCCGCGCGTTCCCCTACCAGGGCCTCCTCGGCCTCACCCCCGTCCGCGTCGAAGGCCGTGAGTCGCATCCCCAGCGCCATCGTACCCGAAAATGGCATCTCTGATACTTTATTCCGAATCGCAGTGGTCCGCACCGTCGTGGGCGACGACCGCAAGCCCGTGCCCGCCAAGTCGCTCGTCGTCGCCGTGCGCTGCGTCGAGCAGCGCATCGGCAAGCGCGGCGTGCTCCAGACGAACGTCCTCGCCGAACACGCGACCACACTTTGGGCCGCCCCCGCCGGTGTCCCGCTCGCCGACCTCGGCGACGGCGACTACCCCTTTCGCATCGTCCTCCCCGCGTCCACGCGCGCGCCGAGCGCGATGAACTTTCACGACTACCGCGTCGGGTGGAAGATCGAAGCCAGTGCGTCATCCTCCCATCGTTCGTACCTACACCGCATATATGCTGACGAACATGCGCTTCGTTCGAAACAGCGCTCACGCACGCCCCACTCACGGGGCTCGGCTCGCGCCAGATCAAGTCGTTCGACCTCCACCTCGTCCGCCACGACGTGCCCTCGCCTCTGCCGCGCCTTCCCTCCGCCTCGGCGCGCTCGCCCTCCTCTCTCTCCGTCGCCTCCTCCGACTCGCAGCAACACGCCCCTCGACAGCCCGTCCCGCCCCTGCTCGACACCGCGCGCTCGCCCAAGACGCGCGCCGCGCTGCTCCGCTACCGCCTCGCCGTGCCCGCCGCCGCGATCGGCCCGAACGACCTGCTCTCCGTCCCGCTCTTCGTCCAATGCGCCGACCCCGCCGCCCGCATCCGGAGCGTGTCCGTCACCGTCGAGCGCCGTATCGAGACGAAGGGCGCCTCCTCGTCCTCTTCCGGCTCGGGCTCGGGCTCGGCGTCCACCCCGTCGCCGTTCGACGACCCGGACCCGGACCACCTCCGCTCGACCGCCACCGTCACCGGCTCGTCCTCCTCCACGCTCACCCTCTCCCCGCACACCTACCGCCACCACGGCGGCGGACGATATAGCATGGACGACGCCGACGCCGACGAAGACGACGACGACGCCGCGTACACGCACGTCTCCTCGCACGATCCGCTCTTGCCCGCCTCGCCGCCCTCGCCCGCGCAGCCGACGAGCAGCGCGACCACGACCTGCATCTCCTCCGACTTTTCCGGCGACAAGTTCACCCGCATCCCCGCCTCGTCGTCGTCGTCTTCTTCTGCTTATTACTACCCGCCCCACCCGCCGACCTCGCCGTACTCGCCCACGTCGCCCTACTCGCCCTCCTCGTCGTACTCTTCTTCCTCGTCTTCCTCCTCGCCCTACAACAACAATAACAACAACAACGGCGGCAGCGGGAACGCACCCTCCGACGTCTGGACCAAAACGCTCACCCTGCACTGGCCCGCGGCCAAATCGAACGCGCGCTGGTCGCTGGGCGAAACGCTCCGGACCGACCTCTGCTCCGTCCGGTTCTTCCTCCGCGTCCGGCTCACGCTCGCCCTCCCGCCGGCGTCCTCGTCCTCCTTCGCCTCCGCCTCTTCCTCCGCGTCCTTCTCCTCCTCGTCGAGCGGTGCCGGTGGCGGTGCCGGTGGTGGAGGAGGAATAGGAGGGAGCGCTGGCGCTGGTGGTGGTGGAGGGGAGTTGGAGACGGTCGAGCTGGACGTGGACGAGGCGGAGAGGGAGGTGTTGGTGGTGAGCACGAACGAGGCGGAGCGGCAGGTCGCGCTGGCGAGGTACGACGAGTGGGCGGCGAAGGTGAGGGAGAGGGCGAAGAGCAAGAGCCGGAGTCCGAGGCGGAAGAGGAGGGGGCGCGAGCGGTCGGAGCAGGCGGAGGTGGGGAAGGGAAAGGAGAGGGAGAGGGAGAGGGAGCCGAGCAGCTCGTCGAGCCACCGCACGGTGCCGTCGTCCCCGGTGCCGGACGGGGAGCACGAGAGGGGGGGAGGGGGAGGAGGAGGAGGAGAAGCGGCGCGCGTTGTGCAACCGCCGTCGCCGTCGCCGTCGTCGTTCTTTGCGCGGACGATCCGGCCGATGACGAGCCCGAAAAGCCTCAAAGAGGCCGCGTCGTCCTCGTCCTCGTCTGCCGGTGGCGGCGGCGGCGGCGGTCCGTTTAGTAGCGCGCGGTCGCCGCACCACAACGTGGACCCGTCCCCGCTCGCGTTCCCGCACCCCCATTCGCCGGCGCCGTCCGCGTCCGCGTCCGGGACGACGAAACCGAAGACGGCGAAGACGCCCCGGCTGAAGCGGCCGCATACGAGCGCGGGAGAGGCCGCGCGCGCTAAGGATAAGGACGGCAACCACGGCGGCAACGGCGGCGGCGGCAGGGACAGGGACAGGTTGAGCACCCTGGACGCGCGGGCGTTTGGCGCGCCGGGCGGGATGTCGCATGGGTTTTATTACGTGCCCGGGGCGGGCGACGTGCATTCGTCGTCCGGCGGGATCAGGTCGGGAGGGGCGGAGAGAAGTGGCAGCGGCGGTAGTAGCACGCCGCGCACGGTGGACGGACGGGACGTGAGGGCTTGGGAGGAGGAGTTGGCGAAGATTGAGAACAAGAGCCGGAGGAGCAGTCGGAACATGTTGGGGTTTGTGGGGAGGGCTGCGGAGCGGGTGTTGGGCGTGAGGTGAGGATTGGTGAGGTGAGGATCGGCGAGGCGACGAGAGCGATCTGTCTGTTTGTTCGTTGTTCGTGTGTTTTCTTTTCGCTTGTCGAATGGTGTGGTGGATTCGTATTTTTTGTTTTTGACTCCTTCCCTCCCTCCCCCCCTCTCTCTATCTCCCTCTCTGGTGATGGAGCAGATTCGTACTCATGCGTCGGTTCGTCGTTTGTTTTGTCATTCGCGCCCGCGTTGTTGTTTGGTCGGTCGGTCAATAGCTGTTTTCGAAGAAGCGATTCATTGTGTATATCATCATAATTATTATGCATGTGGTAACATCCTCTCCAATGTTGTTCACGACTGAACCGAGCGGGCTCCTGATCATCGCGAGTCTCGTCCACTTCCGTTGCCTCTGATTTGTGGTCGTAAATATGATTGCCTTCGTGACCCGTTCGACACACTATTCAGACACGCTCGAGCTCATGGTACTATACCAGGCCGTGGAAGCAGGGGCCCGAGGCTAGTTATCCAAGCATCAAGATGACATGATGACTCCCATCTATCGATCAACGGCCTCTCGCCTCCCTCCCTTTGCGGTCTATATTCGGGAACGCAGTTCATGAAAAGAAGTGCGCGGTGGAGAGAGTTAGGAACGGTAACGCTACAAGTATAGACGCACCAGGCATTGAGTTCCAACGTTCGACGACATACAAGTCACCGGTCGGCTCCGTGTTGTCGAGACGGGGTCGGCACCGGTCTGGGCTTCTGGATGTGTTTCGAGCGCGGTGCTGGATAGTTGGTTCGAGCGGCGCGTGCGTGACGTCGTGCATTGGATATAGGCTTGCGAACGTGGGGTCGCGCTAGGTCCGCCGATGGGTGGAGGCGGTCCGTCACGACGGTATCTCAGCTCGGGGATCCGAAACTGAATTCGGGCAGAGGAGTAAAGGGACGCTCGCCGGTGAAGTCTGTTTCGCGTTAGAGAAGGTATAAGTTGTGCCGTAAGATGTGATCAGTGATGAAAGATGCTCTTGCGGCGTCTTCGTCGCTGATCCATAGCACAGTGTCCACACGCGAACGACAGACACCGCAAAGATACACCACAGACAGCGACTTGCGATGAGGCGTTATGTGATGAGAAGATAAGTATCGCAAAGCACGGTGCTCAAACGTGATCTGCATGCGAGATGACACACCATCACCCCTACGTCAGAACATAGCGCCCCGCTGATTGATATCGCACAAGCACTCAGGGAGTGATATCTGCACAAGGAGCATGGACGAACGGGGCTCGATGTTCTCGCTCCGCCGGGGTGCTGGCGCGCGCGGAGTTGCAATCGAGCACCCAGCGCGTTCCCTGCGGAGTTTCATCCGTGCCCTTCTTTGCCCAAGGGCATGCTCGAGTTAACATACCGCAAACGTTCCTTCTGGGCCTCCGAGTCTCACCCTGCACGCCGGGTAGACCGAGAGAAGCCCTCGCCCGTGCAGCGTTCGACCAAGGATGCGGTCACGCGTGGGCTTGGCCGGTAACTTCTCCCGAGCTTCTCGGGGAGAGTTGGGTGCAATCGGACGCCCTCGCGCGTGAATGGAGGGTACAGGGAGAGCTTGCTAGATGGCCTGTGCGCTAAGCTCCGGAAGGAGACAGGCGTTCGCACTGCGCCGAGAAATCACCGTTACCGACGTCGCGCGTGACGCGCTCGAATCCTAAAGCCCAGGTTCTGGATGGCTCTTCACCGCATTTCGAGAAAAGGTGGGGTTCGAGTTCCGGATTGAAAATGGATAGAAGGACGACCACGCCTCGCGGACGAGCGTGACGGATTGAAGCTTCGCTCCGCCGCCAGCGGCTATCCGCTGACGAGGTTTGAGTTAGGTAAACTCGAAGGTTGTATTAGGAAGCGTCAGGATACAGACCTTCAGTCGAAATTGAGCGGTAGCTGGCTTGCTAACTCACGGCATGCGCTGATAGATAAAGAGAGCCGTTCTATTTCCGCCGTACAGGAGCGGCAAGAAAGCCAGTTTGCCTCTAGAACTTGAAGCGAGGGAACGGTGCAAAAGGATCGGATTGAGAACAAGGCATCCGAGTGCGGACGTCGCACCGCGTCATGTTAGGGTCGCTTTTGCGTAATAGACGCGAATAGCGAGGCGTGCCCACCGACCCTAGAAAGTCTGTGGCGTTAGCGTGTCTCCGGTGAAAGACCCGCCGGAGCCCTGAGAAGGTTCGTAAGTTGGTCATGTTAAGATGTGCATGAGTGAAAAGAGAAGCTTGGTGTGCAGTCGGAGTTGTACATTGACTCTCGAGTGCGCAGCATTCCATGCGTGACGCGTTGGATCGTCTGAACCCTGTCATAAGCAGTGAGAAGATATGAAGCTTGCTGTCACTTGAAGACTGATTGTAGTAGAGATATCCAGCGCACCTCCGAGATTGGGCAGTTCAGCCAGGCAGGACTCCACTGTATCAGGCCCAACACCCGTAAGGAAAAATATCAGAGCAGAGATAATCTCGAGCGGACGGAGACCTGTCATCTGTCATAGCAACGGATATAGTATGGTCAGTGATGGTAATCATATCCGTGCAAGGCTCTTGCAAGCTGCTCACAGGCTTATGGAGGCAGTCCTAACACGGCCATCGGTATCATGCAAGCATTTGGACTTGACAAAACGTAATCCGATTACCATTTTGCAGATAAACGAGATGATGATTATCGCAATAGAAAGCCTCGAAGAAAGCCATTTGCCACAAGTACAGAGTCCAAGGGCTGCGCCGATGTATCGCCTATGATGCATGCGCGGAAGATTCCGGTGTCGTTCCTGACGCCCACAGGGATCACACGTATCGCGAGCGTTGAGAGTCGGTGGATGCTCACACCGACGGTCTCGATCCGCCCTCCGCCACCACGGACGGGTCGTAAATCGTTGCGTTAGTAATCGATCATCCACAAGCGGGCAATTATAGGCTCGCGCGATCTTTACCCTGCTGCCTCGTGGCGCCGTTTAGATCGCCTCGGTAGCATCCTAAGTATCCGGCCGTAAGAAGATGTCCTAGTGACTTTAGTGACGATTTATACTCAAGGACTTGAGCGGTTGCCGCGGAGTTCCTTGGGCGACGCAAGACTTCAGAAAAGGCAGTTTATTAAGTATACGGCAGTAAGTATAACATGGTCGGCGTGTACAGGGGCTCTCACTCTGGGGAACGCGTCAAGTGGGTATCCGCTGAGCGGTATGTGTCTTTGGGCTACGATCTCGCTTTGATTTGCGGCGGCGAATCGGCCCATAGTGGTTTGTCCGCGTCTTTTGTATCCGGAGCCTGCGTCAATTTAGCGTCACTACGCAACGGGTGGTCTGAGAAGGTGTGGACGGACCTGTGCTGTTAACTGCCGCTTCGTCGCATCCTCTTGAGCTAGCCTCGCTGCACGAGCTGCGTCTACCTTCCTTCGGAGGTCGGGAGACATTGCCTAGGGGGTGGGCGTAATGTCAGTATCGTGTTTAGGCAATAGAACGCTTTTCAGACTTGATAGGTTTGCTCAGGCGTTGGTACGGTCGCTGTATGGATTCTGCCGCATCAGCTCGGGGACAGTAGCGAGCAAGCATAAGCGTGTACTCACAAACCATGAGTCCATAGCCTAACCCCATGACTGTAATCGGTTCAGTAGAGGTCCTTCGGAAGGACAGCATCGGATACACACTGCCGACGGTAGCCAAGGCGAGCTTTCCCCAAGCGGCGCCTGCGGACATTTCGATATCGTGTTACCGCGCGTTTCAGCGGTCTTTCTTCTTGTTCGACTTTGAGACGCGTGAACGAGGTAACGACAGGATACTCAACGCCGAGCTCGAGGTCGACGTCACTTCGACTCGGAGCACAGAGGTGCTATGAGATCATGTGATCGCTTTCCTGCTTCAAGATTCTTGGATCGAATCATCATGCCCAAGCCGACGGTTTCCCTGGCCATCTTTCTTGGATACCCCTTTGAATCTTCGTTGTTGAACGTCTTTGGGCTATACTGGTCAAGGTCAGTCACCAGTGCGACGCGACGTCAGCGAAGCTGAGAGCTGGCGCTGCAGGCTGTCTCAAGCCCGATATTATACGTCCATAAAGTTGGCTTGATCGTTCAGGACAGTATGGATCCGCAGGTGCGTTACAATTCACTTTAATATGACGCATATATCCATGATATGCTCTATTCAGAAACTTCCCGCATTCCCGACCCTCGATGTCGTCGAGAAGATCATTCTGCACGAAAAGCAAGGCAACACTGTACCTGTCTATGTCGAACTCCCCGGGGACCTCATCACACCTGTCATGGCATACCTGAGGATAGCAAAGGACTCGATGTACAGCTTCCTCCTGGAGTCAGTCGTGTCGGGAGAGCACCTTGCCCGGTACAGCTTCATTGGAGCTGGTGAGCTTGCACTTCTCAGTTTATCCTCGGCGACTAACGCATATCCTAGACCCCTTGAAGGTCGTGAAAACCGGACCGAACGAAGAGATCACTGGCGACCCTATGACGGCGCTGCAGAAGGAGCTAAGCGTCTACCGCTACGTCAAGATCCCCGAGATTCCGACCTTCACCGGCGGCGCCGTCGGCTACGTCTCTTACGACTGCGTACAACATTTCGAGCCCAAGACGGCGTGCGAGCTCGCGGACCCGCTCGGGATCCCGGAGACCGTATTCATGCTCGTCGACACGCTGCTCATCTACGACCACCTCTTCCAGACGCTCAAGGTCGTTGCCCACGTTTTCTGCCCAGACGACGCGAACACGGTCAATCTCGCTTTCATATATCAGACCGCCGTCGCGAAGGCGCGCCGACTCGCGAAAAACGTGCTCGCCCAGACGACGCCCGAACCGCCGCAGGCGCCGATCCCCGCGTCCGCGCTCGGGCGCGAGGCGGTGTCGAACGTTGGGAAGGAGGGGTACGAGGGCTTCGTGACCAAGCTGAAGGAGCGCATCGTCGCAGGCGATATCATCCAGGCCGTGCCGTCCCAGCGCGTCGCGAAACCGACGGCGCTGCACCCGTTCAACGCGTACCGCCAGCTGCGGCAGGTGAACCCGAGCCCGTACATGTTCTATATCGACCTTGGCGAGTTCCAGATCGTCGGCGCATCGCCCGAGACGCTGTGCAAGGTCGAGAAGAACAAGGTGTACAATCACGCGATCGCGGGTACGGTGAAGCGCGGGAAGACGGTCGAGGAGGACGAGATGTTGGGCGCGCAGCTGCTCGGCAGCGAGAAGGACCGTGCGGAGCACATCATGTTGGTGGATCTGGCACGGAACGACGTGAATCGGGTGTGCCAGCCCGAGACGGTCAAAGTGGACCACCTCATGAAGCTCGAAAAGTTCAGCCACGTTATACATCTGACATCGCAAGTATCGGGGCAATTGCGCGATGGTCTGACCAGGTACGATTATACGCAGAAAGCATTGTTGCGGTATCCCTCATCGCCTGTCGTAGATTCGATGCCTTCCGTTCAATATTCCCAGCCGGGACCGTCTCCGGCGCACCAAAAATCAAGGCCATCGAGTTGATATACTCACTGGAGAAGGAGAGGCGCGGGGTGTATGCGGGTGCGGTCGGGCGGTTCGACTTCGCATCTGACGAGATGGACACATGCATCGCAATCCGGACCATGTTGTTCAAGGACGGGATGTTATACGGTCAAGCAGGCGGCGGCATCGTTTTTGACAGCGTTGAAGAGGACGAATGGTTCGAGACCGTCAACAAATTGCAAGGCAACGTTCGGGCCATCGAAGCAGCTGAACGTGCGTTGATTCCCGTCTCATGACAACAGTGGAAGTCTGATTTTCGTGGTGCAGGGTATTGGCACGAAGGCCAGTCTGGCAGTGCGAGGTGATAATAGCAATAGTATATGTACTGTAATGCGATGAGGATGCAGGCGAAGTCTAGTATAATGGGGTTGCGACCTCTGCCTCTTCACGAGCACGAGCACGAGCAGCTTGTCGCCTCGCCTCCCTCTTCTCCTCTGCGATCTCTTCACGTTCTGCCCTCTCTATGTCCCGCCGCTCGATCTCCGCCTTGATTGCAACCCCCTCCCGGCCCGCTATGCTGAGCACGCCCGCGATCAACTCTGCCGTGCGCGTGCTCTCGTCGTTCGCCGGTATGGGGTACATGACCACGCGCGGATCGACGTTGGAGTCGACGATGCCGATCGTCGGGACGTGCTCGATCGCGCACTCGCGAATGGCAGCGAGGTTCGCGGCCGGGTTGAGGAACACGACGAGGTCGGGCACGACCTTGAACGCCGCGACCTGCTCCTCGCCGAGCACCTTCTCTTTGTTCGTCAGCGTGCCGGGTAACCAGCGGTAGCCGACGTGGTAGCCCTGTGGTCCGAGACGCTCTGCCGCGCGCTTGACGGCCGGGCGGAGGTCTGGGCGGCTGCCAACGAAGACGACGGAGCCGCCGCGAGAGGTGACGCCACGCACGACGTTCGCTGCGCGTCGGAGGAGGGGCAGCGTCGCGTCCATGTCGATGACGGTGATCCCGGCGCGGGTGCCGTACGCGTAGGGCACGAAGTTGGGGTTCATGAGCGAGGTCGAGTGTCCGAGGTGGGCGCCGGCGGCGAGGAGGGCGGAGAGCGTCGTTTCGTTCGGCCCTGTCGGTCGGTGCAGGGTGTGGTGCGGCTGCCATGTATTCTCTCGGTTTTGGGTCGAGCCGAATTGGGACATGTGGTCGACTGCAGCGACATTTCAGCAGATTGACGAGGCTTCAGTAGAGCGGATGCGTTCACCAAGGTTCTTATACGCTGCCCTATTTTCCTGGAGCTCTGTCCAGTCTTCCGGGGTCTCCAAATATTCCGGGTGAGCAGCCGACGTCGGTGCCGTCGACGCAGACCGGCTCGGATGTCGCGACGCTACGCGCACATTTCTCCGTCGCACTACGCGGGTCGCGCTCCCTAGCCACGAGCGTAAGCTGGTGCCCGCTGGAGTCGCCATGAGGAGTTAGCGCGAGCGGCGCAAGGTGTGGCGAAGTCGGGGGAGAGTGGTCAGAGCACGTGGGCTTCGGCGCACCATCAGCTCCCGCATCGATTTTTTTCTTCTCACCTCCCTTCACCTTCCGCCTATTACCCTCTCTCCCTCGTCCCCGCCCATCTCGCCCGCAAAATGGATGATCTCTTCGAAGGCGCCGTCGGTATCGACCTTGGCACCACCTACTCGTAAGGACACCCTGCCCAACAGTCGTCGGAAAAAAGTGGTGTGCTTACGACGGCCCGGCTTTTGCAGCTGCGTCGGTGTATGGCAGAACGACCGCGTAGAGATCATCGCCAACGACCGTAAGTGTTTTGAGTGAACCTGCTTGCGTGGATTTGGAGACCGAGCTTGAGCGCAGAGGGCAACCGCACAACACCGTCATACGTCGCCTTCTCGAACGAGGAGCGCCTCATCGGTGATGCGGCAAAAAACCAGGCCGCGATGAACCCGCGCAACACCGTCTTCGACGCGAAGCGGTTGATCGGCCGGAGATTCGAGTATGTATATCCTTGCTTTTGCCGACGCACTCACTAATGCCGTTCTTACAGCGACCCCGATGTCAAGAAGGCAAGCTATCCGATATGGCCGTTTGAGAACGCAGATACTAACCGTGGATGCAGGACATGACACACTGGCCCTTTGAGGTCGTTGAAAAGGACGGATCACCTCTGATCAAGGTCCAGTACCTCGGCGAGGAGAAGACCTTCACTCCCCAGGAGATCTCCTCCATGGTTCTCTCCAAGATGAAGGAGATCTCTGAGGCCAAGCTTGGCAAGACCGTCAAGAAGGCCGTCGTCACGTATGTATCCAAATCTGATATTATAGACCTCAACTCATCTCCCATGTAGCGTCCCCGCCTACTTCAACGACTCCCAGCGACTCGCCACCAAGGATGCTGGTGCCATCGCCGGTCTCGATGTCCTCCGTATCATCAACGAGCCTACCGCGGCCGCCATTGCCTACGGTCTCGACCGTCAGTCGAAGGCGGAGAAGAATGTCCTCATCTTCGATCTCGGTGGTGGAACTTTCGATGTCTCCCTCCTCAACATCACCGGCGGTGTCTTCTCCGTCAAGGCGACTGCCGGCGACACTCACTTGGGTGGTGAGGACTTCGACAACACCCTCCTTGAGCACTTCAAGAAGGAGTTCCTCCGCAAAACCAAGCTCGACATCTCTGAAGATCCTCGTGCCCTCAGGCGGTTGCGCAGCGCTTGCGAGCGTGCTAAGCGCACCCTTTCCTCGGTCGCTCAGACTACCGTTGAGGTCGACTCGCTCTTCCAGGTATGCGCATACATCCACGGTCGTCTGTTTGACGCTAACGTTCAACTGATTAGGGCGAGGACTTCTCCGCGAACATCACCCGTGCCCGTTTCGAGGAAATCAACGCGGCGATGTTCAAGTCGACCCTCGAGCCCGTTGAGAAGGTCTTGAAGGATGCGAAGATGCCCCGCGAGAAGGTCGATGACATCGTCCTCGTCGGTGGCTCCACCCGTATCCCCAAGATCCAGTCGCTCGTGTCCGAGTACTTCGGTGGTCGTCAGCTCAACAAGTCGATCAACCCCGACGAGGCCGTTGCCTACGGTGCTGCCGTCCAGGCCGCCATCCTCACCGGCCAGACCTCGGACAAGACTGCGGACCTCGTCTTGCTCGATGTTACCCCGCTCTCGCTCGGTGTCGCGATGCAGGGCGATGTCTTCGGTGTCGTCGTGCCTCGCAACACCCCCATCCCGACCAACAAGAGCCGGACGTTCACCACCGTCGAGGACAACCAGACGACGGTCACCTTCCCCGTGTACGAGGGTGAGCGCACCCAGTGCCGCGACAACCGTCTCCTCGGCGAGTTCGAGCTCAACGGCATCCCGCCCATGCCGCGAGGCCAGGCTGAGCTCGTCACCACGTTCGAGGTTGACGCGAACGGCCTGCTCAAGGTCTCGGCGATGGACCGCGCGTCGGGCCGGAAGGCGTCGATCAGCATCACCAACTCGGTCGGCCGTCTGTCGTCGGCGGAGATCGAGCAGATGGTGAAGGACGCGGAGCAGTTCAAGCAGGCGGACAAGGAGTTCTCGGCGCGCCACGAGGCCAAGTCGGACCTGGAGGCGTACATCCACCAGGTCGAGAGCACGATCACGTCGCCCGAGATCGGCATGAAGCTCAAGCGCGGAGCGAAGGGTCAGGTCGAGGCCGAGCTCGCGCGCGCGCTCGAGAAGCTCGAGATCGAGGACTCGACGGCGGACGAGCTGCGCAAGGCTCAGCTCGGCATCAAGCGCGCCCTCCAGAAGGCGACCGCTGGCATTCGGTAAAACCAAAAACCCGTCAGCCCGTGCATCATCATCCCTCTCTTGCTCCCTCACCACTCTCATGGCATTTGTTTCCTGCTGTTCTTTCCTCACCCATACGTACGATTGTCGATGATGTTCGCTGTGCATGTGTCATCCGCGATGTACTCTGTTAGTGTCGCATCAAAACGCAACTTGCTCTCTTTTTTGGCCTTGTACGCTTTATTGTGCGCTTGGACCGCGAAAGTGCTGTGCGAATGTGTAGACTACTATAGGGACACGAAGGCTAGATGATCAGGCCGATTCGTCGTCGCTATCTGACTCCCTGTCCATCTGCTCGTGTACCGCGGCCTCCAAGGCCTCAAGGTCCCAACCGATCTTCTTCTTTTGCACTCGTACAGCCGCCAACGACTTGCCGAGGTCGCGGACGGTTTCGTCCGGCTGCAGCGCGATCCATACCAGGAAATCGTCGATCCATATCTTGCTGAAGACGTAGTAGACGTCGTGGTGGTCGAGAATGTGCTTCAGTTCGAGGAGGCAGCGGATAACTGCACGTTTGCCTGAAGCGAGATTCAGCGTCGGGTATGATGGGAGTTGGATGAGGAAAGACGAGCTTACCCTTGGATAGGAAAGACGCGACATCCGATTTGCATGCTTCGGCGAGAGCCCAAGAGCGGTAGAGCGGGAACGCGAGTACGCGGCGGTAAGATGTGATGACGGTCGCCTCCAGCACCTCAACCGGGAACATGAAGGACGGCGACGCGATGTGTGGTTGTGCAGATGACGGGAGTTGTATTGACGAGGTCTTTGAATAACGTTCGCGCCCGGGTAGCACCAGCAGGTCTGCGACCTCTTCCTCTTCGTCCACTGCTGGCTCTGCCTCGCGGGGAACTTCATACGGCGCGGGGTCTAGCGCTGCGAAGGCGGGCACGAGAGACGCGATCGTCCACGCGCTCTCGGGCGTAGGATCCTGCTGCGTCGTGCGGGCGTCGTATGCATAGGCGAAGAGGATGGTGAGCAGGGTCAGGTACAGCGCATGGGTCTGCGGGGGTGTTGCGAGGTCTGCAATGTTACTTAGTCACATGAAGGCGGGTATCATTCAGTGGTGGTGCACTTGCATTCTTTTCGAGGAAGGTTAAGCATTATCATGTTCTCCGCTTCGGTGAATTCGATGTCCGAAGCGTCGCTCAAAGAGAGCGGGTGGTTCCAATGCAGCAGCTCCTGAATGTATTCGTCGTCGCCATAGTCAGCCCTGCAGCGCAAAGCTTAGTGCCCGCTCCTCTCGCCCACGTATTCACGTACATGTAGTACTCCGGATCCCACTTCTTTTCCTCTCGCGATAGTCGCCGCCTTCGGCGTTCCTGCCAGTCTAATGCTTCAATCTCTGTCGCAGCCTGCCCGTCTGTAAGCTCCGACAAGATGACCTCGTTTTCGGAATGCGACGTATGGAGGAAGTAGCTCGAGTGCATGTCCAGGAAGCCATACGGTTTACGTAGGGAAGTGTGCAGCGGTTGTTCAACGGACTGAGGAAGGCGCCAGTCATTTTCAGCAGCTAAGAAGAGAGGTGAGTATCAATCTCTGCTTCAAGTGTCTGATATCAGATATCGTGCCTTTGAGAATCTCTAGACGTTCCTCGTCAAGATTCAATCTATTCATGTCTTCCGCAAGCCCAGCATCATGGTCCTCTTGGCTTTCTGGGTTGGACGAGTCTTGTGAGTGCAAAACTTCGATGACCGGCGCCTTCGTCTCCTGCCTAGGAGCTAGGAGCTTTGGAAGTAGGTCGAGGTCCGCGAAGTGCTGCCCCTTCTGCTCTTTCTTCAGCGTGACGGTGAGCCATCCGGAGCTCGCATCGTAGTGCGCGTTTCCGAGCGGCACTTCCGCCGGGTCCGACCTTTCCTCTGGATTAACGACGGGACCTGGGAGGTTGAGACGCAGAAAGTAGGGAGAGATGTGAATGGTGACAAGGCTGTGGTCGATCGATACGTCTAGTTCGGATGCCTACTATAGCGGCGGTGTCAGAGGTGGCTTTTAGTGTCTGTAGCGAGGCGACTCACCCGGACAGACGGGCAATATAGCGAGATTGTGACATCGCCTTCAGTTTGCGCACAAGAAAACCGCGGAGTAATCATGGAGCCGGTGAGAAGGACGGTTTGCTAGAGCGCGTATACGATCCTCTGTTGTGCGAGACTTCCGTGTAGAGACCGCACTCGTGTGCTTGTTGGCAGACACGTACGAAGCTCGAGAAATGAGTTCTGTAGACCTCAAAAGAAATGCAGGAAGATCAAAGTACTGGTGTTACATAATCAATGAGAAGTGTAGTCCCCGCGCGAGAGGCAAGAAATAGTTTATATGTAGGCCCCTGACACACGCATATGGCTACTGAACTGTGCCCTGAATGTACCTGTACCGATCCCAAGATCTCCGGATGCTGCCAGCTTATGAGACGCACTGAGGGTATCGATCCTGTTACGATCGAGGTCAATGTTGGCGAATATTCCATTGATGCAACAACGTACCTTGACTTCATCCTTCACGACCCAAATCTTTTTTTCCTTACACTTCACGCCGACCTCTCTAACCTTCACCTCGATCGCATTCTTCTTTACTTTGTGCTCCTTTAAGTCAGCGTACACAGCTTCGACGATGGCGATCAAACTGCTCGTGCCCATGCTCGTGATCCTCGAAAGCAGGAACGGTAGATGCGCCTCCGGGAAGTTGCTCTTCGGTTTCGGCTTGAGTGCAGCAGCAACTCCAGGTTTCGGAGTCTTTCCGCTGAGTGCCATGGTGTCAGTCGAAGCCAATGGGCTCATCCGTGGATCAGGCAGAGCAGGCAGAGCAGGCAATGCTTGACCATCTCGTTGAGGTTGTCCTATCGGCTGCGATACAAAGGTGAATGGGTCGACGGGGAATGTCGTGTCTGAAGACCGGTTAGCATATGTTGAGCCCTGATGTCAGGATGACCTGCCGTTAAACATCTGAATCCGATACTGCTCGAAAGGCTCGTATTCGCATCGGCCGATCTCGCTCTCCCAGCATGGACCCTTGTTGAACGGGACGAGCGGCACCACCACCTTCCTCTTCTTCTCCTTCTCCCCGGTGCCCTTCTCCGCCTTGCGCTTCTTCGGCAGTGGTAGTGGCGGCACATCGAACGGACTCGGGCTGCGATCCATCCTATCGCTCAGTGGCGTACCGACCTCCTCAATCTCGTCGTCGTCGACGAGCCACGAGTCAAGGTCCGAGTCCTGCTCTTCCTCGTCCGCGTCATCGTCCTCCACCTCGTCGCCATCGTGCACGTCGTCGCCTACGACCTCCTCTTCCTCCCATTCTTCGCCAGAGTCGTAGCCATAATCCAACGCAATACTATCCTTGGCGAAGGGCGTACGCGGGCCAATCAACTCGGAGGTCTTCGTGAATGTGCCATAGTAGCCTGGGCGCGCGTCCTCGTGGAAAACGAAGACGCGCGCTGGTATCGCGGTGCGATCTTCCAGAAGGGAAATCAACTCTCGGACGGCTGCGTCGTCGCCGGAAACCTCTGCCTCGGAAAGCTGAGCCATGATTTGCCGTACTGAGTACGCGCTGTGAGTCTTCAGGGCCCGGGGCGCTTTCGAGGGCCGAGTGCGTAGCAAGGGATCCGCAGAAGCCGGTAAGCTGGAGAGAATCGTACTCAAGTGCTCTGCACGACATGTTGAGCTTCCGATCAAGACAAAGCCAAGGAATACACACGAACCTCGCGTTCCCAATTTGGACAGGTCGGGAGACGTGCTGTCGTTCATCTCAATATCCTCATCGAGGATTTCGATGATTTCGGCGGAAGAGCTATGTACGATGTCGGCTTCGTCGACGTTAATGACAGTCGCTTTCGCCTTCCTTCTGGTCTTCTTCCGTTCGGATTGCTTTCCCTTGGAATGTCTAAACCAGTTGATGGGCGCCAGCTCTGCTTCCTTCTTCAATACAAACGGCTTGAAAGTTCGCTCAAAGTCGCTAGGCCCTGCCGCAGTGGAGTTCTTCGAAGCAGACGGACTGATGGTATTGCCGCTGTCGGAGGCCGCATGGCTCCCGTTGATCGTCTTCTGCTTCGGCTTGGCATTGAAGAAGTTGGCCATGATGTTGCGCGACTTGGCTTGCGCCTGTTTTTCTTTCTGCGCTTTCTCGACCTTTTCTCGTTCCTGATGGTTCGCGCATATGAGCAGTATATTCGCTTGCACTTCCTTAATACCAGGAAGCAAGCCACGTACCTTGGCCTCCTTCTCTGCTCTCTTCTCGGCCTTCTCCCGTTCCTACGGTACGGGGTCAGCCACGCACATATATGAGCTCTGCCGAATGTACCTTGGCCTCCTTCTCAGCTTCAGCCACCGGATCGACGGGCTTCTTCGGTCGTCCACGCTTCTTCTCTAAAGTGGATGGTCCAGCGGGCGTCTGTGGATACAACATCGATTCATGCGCATATATGCGTCGGAGTCGTGGCACGAAGCGAGACTGACCTCTCCATTCATCGGTGTGACTTGGCGCGATCCCCCTGTCGCAACATCGTCCGCACTAGGAGCGGTCACGATGTTCACGTCGGACGTAGCGGTCGGAAGGTTGGCTTCGGCCTTCGCGCGGTCCTTCAGAGGCTGTTTCGTCTTGAATAAAGCGTCCCGTTCCGCCTGTGGCAAGGCTGCCACAAAAGCTTGCAGATCATTCTTCGCCTGAGGGATATCCGTCGCCTCTCACCCTCACACACGGAAAGGAGCCGTAGCTTACCTGCACTCGCTCCGCCAGCCTCGCATCCGCCTTCTCCCGAGCCGCTTTGGGTAACCAATCTCTCTTATCCTCATTGACCTCCCACCTCCACACGCATAGAACTGCAGGAACCTTTGTTCCGTCTCCGGGGGGATCCAAGCCATAGTTGACGCGTGTTGCGACGGAATTGATAGCTTTCTCGACAGCATAGGCGGAAATGGGTACTCTAGGCTTGACAGATGGGCCTTCCTCATCTTCCTCGTGAGGCGGTAGAAGGATCTGATGTATACTCTTCGTTAAGGCAGAGATGGCTTTGTCGCTGCATATACGCGTGTAAGGATGAAAATTCGAGCGCGTTCCTGCAACCCACGCACCTTTCTTGCACCAATTTTGCGATCAGTGGCAAGTATTCCTCTGGAACTGTGCCAAGTTGAGGGTCTTGACGGGACATACGTTCATCGAGAAGCTCCCGAAACTTGACTAGCTCTGTATCGAGAACCACGGGCGTGCTTCAGCCAGATGTCCCAAGGCGACTTGTGAAAGAAGAGGCGCACCGGACATCGTTTCTGACGACTTGTCGTAAAATATTGGCTTCTGTTTGCATATCGCTTTTCCATTCTTCAGTTCTATGAGCATCGGCTTCGCGTCTTGCCCTGCGGACGCGCGCGGTCGTCAACAGCTCCTCGCGCCTCCGTTCGCCGACCGTACTCACCAGCGACGTTTCCAACTGATACGAAGCCATCAATAACATGAGCATGAGTTATTGTGACGTCAGGGAGCCAGCTCACCATCTGCCGCAAAGCCAGTGGCCATGGTCGGAGTCGAGTGCGTCGCGCAGAGCAGATTGAGCGCGACGGGCGTTACAAACGCGGTGTTACAGCTTGTGTCACGCAATATTCGGTCACGTTCGACGCGTTTGCCGGCGCTCGCGACTCGCGCTCGCGGCTCACATCGCACCACGAACCTCGTCAACATGGCTGCCAATTTCTTCAAGCCTCAACAAAAACGTGGCGTGCCAGTGCAACAAGTTCAAGCAGCGGAGCTAGAAAATCAACCTTGGGTCGAGAAATAGTGCGTTGTCTCCGTTGACACATGAGGCGATTACGGTTGAAGACTTTCTAGTCGACCAAAGACCATCGAGGATGTTTCGGCACAGGAACATACAGTCGCTGTGCTACGGAAAACCTTAACATCTACCAATGTACGCGCTATCCTCTTAACGCATCACCCCCATTTCTGACCACCACGTAGCTTCCCCACATGCTCTTCTACGGCCCACCGGGTACCGGCAAGACCTCCACCATCCTCGCTCTAGCCCGTCAGCTATTTGGCCCTGACAACTTCCGCTCTCGCGTTCTCGAGTTGAACGCCTCCGACGAACGCGGTATCAGCATCGTCCGCGAGAAGATAAAGAACTTTGCACGCCAGACACCCCGCGCACAGGCCGTCTCAAGCGACGGGAAAACGTACCCATGTCCGCCATACAAAATCATCATCCTCGACGAAGCGGATAGCATGACTCAAGACGCGCAGGCGGCCTTGCGCCGAATTATGGAGAACTATGCGCGCATCACCCGATTCTGCTTGGTCTGCAACTACGTGACACGGTACGTTCGCGCGCTAGCGAGAATCTGAGCTTGTTTTGACAACAGGGTCATACACAGGATAATAGAACCTCTCGCTTCCCGCTGCTCCAAGTTCCGCTTCAAGCCGCTCGACCCTACTTCCACCTCTTCCCGCCTCCAACACGTTGCCGACGCCGAGCGAGTTCCCGTCACCCCTGCCGTCCTCGATACCCTCGTCTCCGCATCTCAGGGCGACCTCCGACGCTCCATCACCTACCTCCAGTCCGCGTCTCGCCTTTCCGCGTCCACCGACCCCCCGATCCCCATCACGCCAACGGACATCCAGGAGATCGCGGGCGTCGTGCCCGATGCGGTAGTCAAGAACTTCGCAAGGGTATTGGGGGTCGATGTCGAGGAAAAGGATGACAACGGCATGGACGTGGACGAAGAACCGGCGTCAGCGAAGAACAGGGCGCGGAAGAAGGGTTTCGACAATATTCGGGAAAAAGTCAGGGAGATCATGCGCGAGGGTTACTCCGCGTCCCAATTGCTGTCACAGGTGCCTATTACAATTGAATCAGCCAACGCGAAGCTGATGCCTTCTGAACCTCTTCCTCTTCAGCTACATGACTTGATCATCTTACATCCGACGCTTACAGCGCGACATAAGTCGCGGTGCGCAATGGTGTTCGCAGAGGCGGACAAGGCATTATGCGATGGTGCCGACGAGGAGCTTTGGATATTGGAAGTCGCGCTGAAGGTTCACAGAGCATGTTCTTGACCATAACCTGTTGAATACAACTGTCGTTTACTGTAACAAGGTCGATCGCGAAGCGCAATGGTGCAGATGGTCCGTGTGCGTATCTGACCCGCCATACGAGCGAGAAACACGCCTGTGGCTCTATTCGTCGTCCGACTCCTGCTCGTGACCGAGATCCAGTTCACCATCGCTGGGCGCTCCCGCGCCGTACAGTTCCTCCACGAGCTCCACTCCGCCAGCAACCTGTCGAAGTTTCTCCAACTCGGGATATCGAAGACTGCCGTTGAAGAGCGTGTATGCCAAGGTTCCGTTCGTGAGTTTGTGACGTCTCGTGAGGAGATTTCGCATGCGACTGAGCAAGTCTTGGGACGGTCGCCGCTGTTCGAAGTTGAAGCGGATGCGCCGCACGGCAGGGAGCAGGATGGGTTTCACGGAGAGCGGGTTCCTCTTGGGAGATGATTCGACGAGAAGGGGTAGGACCGTTTTGGTCGCCCCGTTACTTCGAAGCCAAAGCTCGGATGCGTTCTGGCAGCGCTTGAGGATGTCCGTGACGGGAACGCGCTCGTACTTTGTGCTAGAGACTCGGAGGCCAAGTACTTCGAGATGATCGAGATGAAGTTTGTCAATGAAGTTGATATCGCGTAGAAAGGAATCGATTTGATGACGGGGGAAGATTAAGTGCAGTAACGAAGGATTTGTTTGATTGGAGTTTGGTGTCCGATACGCACGGATTGCGAAGCCATCTGAGGTCTCGTAGCATTCCAAGCGTTGGATGTGGGTCCGATCATCGCGACACGATGAATGATTCTGTAAAAAGGTCACCAAGGGACGAATGCCCTGTGGTACTTGACTACGAAAACGAAGCGTTACCGAGGCAGCTGGAGGAATTCTGATGCACTCAAGCAGGTTGCAGACGCATGATCCCTCGTCGTCCACATATAATGTGGTCAACTGAGCCAGCATCGAAGGATCGCGATGCTCCTCCCCCCCGGGCGTCCGAAAGCTTAATACACGCAGGGTCAGCCTCTGAAGCGATGTGGAGGCTTTCAGAACGTCGATGAGGCTTTCTCTGCTAAACTCTTCATTTAGCTCTTGCAGCGAAAGGTTGACCAGGCCGTGGAGAAGCGACCTGCGCGCTGCTGTCCAGTTGAGCGATGTATGTCGTAGATGCAGGTGGCGGAGCTGTGGCGCACATAAGCCTAGAAAATTCTCCGGCAGACGCTCTATGAAGTGCGTATCGCTTGCCACCGTGCACGAAATAAGGCACGGGGCTGGCAATGATAGTGACGCAAGCTCGAAGCCTCTGCAAGAATTATGGAGTCGAAGTCTTGCAATACGATCCATGTTGGAGAGGACGAAGGCGACAGCAGCAGGGGAGAATCTGACTAGGGGAGAATTGCTGCGTAAGGATAATGTCAAGGGCATTCTTTTTGACCTTAACAAGTATGCCTGGGTCATATCCAGGGAAGCCAACGTCCGAGGTAGGATTACCGCCCAGAGCGCGGCAGTGCCGAGGCCGACTGCTCGCCAATGGCGGCATACCTCCAGGAACATGTAGCTGGAGGGTGCATGTGCATTATCCTTGGAAGAGGGCATGCAGTAACAGAAGATGTAGGACAGGATCTCGTTGGGGAGTTTATAGATCGGCGACAGGCGATTGCGACTTTCACAAAGACCGCGAATTTGTTCAAGCCAATGGCCTATCTGGCTATCAATTCGGTATCGAGACTCGTCAGCGGGCGATGGCATCTGGAACCCAGTGTATGAGAACGAGTGCGTGTCGCGACCTTGTATAGTAAGAGATCCGTTAGAGCCATCATCTCTCCCTTCGAGCGTCAGAATAGTACTCACTGGACGACGAACGTTGGCTACCGCCCGCGACTCCTTCGTACCCATAGTGATCGCTGCTGCCATAGGTGGAGCTTCCTCCGTATCCTCCTGACAAACTCCTAAATGTTTCGCCCGCCATAAGCGTGTAAGAGCCATTCCCGCCCTGCAGTGGCATCGAACCGGACGCGTATGGTCCCTCGTCGCGCACTTCAAGATAGCTGGACGTGACTGCTGGAGGATCCGACAGCGCGCCGCGATGTCGATGTTCGCTCTCGCCGAGATTTCCGGGCCTCCGAAGCATCGTTCGTCGTTTTCCGTCGTGTTCGATGCGAAAGGAATGCGGTATCGGTGCGACGCAGTGGATTGGCAGTCATGCTGAAGAGCAGCTCACAGCGGCACGCGGCCTTCTGGCCGGCGCTTATAGCCTCGCAGGGCGCCATGATGAATACTCGATAGGGAATTTGACGTCACATAAGTAGTAGCACCCTCCTTCCGTGTTGTATGCGCTGCTTAAGAATACGCCGTGCCAACCTTTGCGAGCGTTGCCCTTCGCCCCGGTGGCGTCCTTGAACGCGGAATTCCGGTGGTCCATCGCTGAGAAATCGGCACATAGACTCGCATCGCCATCCCAGAGATATTCCAGTGTGTCCTTGACCTTCATGAACTAGCGATGATGTCGATCAAGCAGAGAGAGCATCCGGGTGGCTGTGACCCCTTTCTCTCTGGCTTTCGTCTTCGTCTCGGGCTCCGCTATCGTACTCTGTACTACTAATTGCCCCGCAGGTACTATTCGAACAAAGGGTAATCTAGAAGAGGCGAAGACAAACCATGGCTGGCGACGAGCTCGTCGACGATTTTGTGCCGGACGACCTTGTAGCGCTCTCAGGAGACGAAGTCGACCTTGTGGATGACGACGCGGAGGTTGGCGGTCCGAGCCCTGACGAAAGCGAGAACGAGGCAGAGAAGAGGAAAGCGGAGGAAAAGAAGAGGAAGCGAAGTGCGAAGGAGAAGGAGCGGAAGGCCAAGGTTCCGTCTATCGTACTCTCTGGGTTTACCAATATGAATACTCACATGTTTACTGTCTCTTCTTATGCAATATATGTATCTGATACTTGCTCTCATACTACCGGACCAATTCTTGGGTATACGCGATGCAGAAACGCAAACTAAAGCAGGCGGAAGAACCCTCCGACGACGGAACCTCCATAGCCGCCCGTCCGCCCTCTGCACTAGCCACATACATTGCCGCTGCGCAGGCAAAGACTTTCTCTGAGATGTCCGAGCTTGAGCTCGAAGACCTGCGTGTACCGGAAAGCGCGATCGCCGACACGACCGCATGGACCGGCCCGCGGACGCTGGATCAGCTCCCGGAATTCATCATCAAAAGTAATGTCATCCTCCCTTCATTGCGCACTTCATGTCTCTGACGCGGTGTTGCGATTTCATGCAGTGTTACCCAGATTACACACTCGACTCGCTCAAAAACCTAAACGTCACGGGGCGCCCACGCTCCTTTTCCTGTCCGGCGCTGCGCTGCGCGTGGCGGACGCGACGCGGGTGCTGAAGGACAAGCGGCTACGCGGGGATCCTGAGAAGGGCAAGGCAGGGGAGGTGGCGAAGCTGTTCGCGAAGCACATACGGTTCGAGGAGCATGTGAGCTACTTGAAGAGGGCGAGCGTGGCGGCGGCGGCAGGGACCCCGGGTCGGGTGGGCAAGTTGTTGATGGAAAGTGGTGAGGAATCAACTTCTCTACTGCTGCTCTTCGTGGCAAGTGCAGGAAGAAAGCTGATCAGGTCATTCTTTAGATGCGCTCTCGGTCACAGCGCTGACGCATATTATCCTCGACGTAACTCACACGGACCTGAAGAAGCGGTCGTTGTTGAGTATACCGGAGACGAGAGACGAGGTGTTCAAGACGGTGCTAGGGGCGCCGGAGGTGCTGCAGGGGATCAAGGAGGGCAAGATCCAGGTGGTGCTCTTCTAAGCCCCAGACCCTTGGTTGATTTGCGTTCCCAATCGACGTGCTGGTAATGCCGTTCGAGGATAGTGTATAATGCTGCTATGCCAACTAATTCGATGTGCTCGAAACCTTAAGTTCTCAATCGGTCGATTACGTGAGTATATATGTACAGTAGAGCTGTGTGATGGACCGGGCACGGCAGGAGAGCCCACTCTCAGAAACCCTTGGGGTTGGTCCGGAGTGTTAGCTACGCGGTCACAAGTCAGTGCTTGGGGGAAAGCATAGACTGCCAACGATACGCACCCTAGTCCATTTCGGTACCTTGTGTATACCCTTACGATAGCTCTTCTCGTGCTTGCTGAAGGTTGTGTACTTGTCGCGTGCGGGCATCTCGTGCTCTTTAGGGAGTTCTAGGGCACGATTCTGACACGGTCACCAGGTCAGCATGCCTGACATCCAAAAGAATGCGTTAATTGGACGTACTAGGGCGCTACATTGCACCCCACTGGCACGGACCGCCTCGATGACCGCGTCGACTTGCTTCAGACGCTTGCGAGCGTTCGCTTTACGCGTGGTAGATAGGCGCCACGGTGTTTTCCTGCACAAGCACCGTCAATAAGGCGGCTAGTCATGAGGGACATCCAGAGTCCTTGCCATAAGAGGCCGACAGAACATATCGACGACGGTCTGAAGGCGCCGAACATAACTCGTAGCAAGCCCGGCGCGGCGGAGAGAAGAGGCGAAAGTCCACAGAATCGGAGTTTCAAACTGCCTTTGGCTCAGCCTTCGACTCCCCTCCACGCTCGGTCAGACTCGTCGAGGCTTGTGCAACTGCAAAGCAATTGTTGGCAATCGGGACGGACACGATGTCGGTTGAAACACAAGTGATACCGTCGCTGAACGGCGTCAACGGACAGCCGATTATGAACGGCGCGAACGGAGCGCCCATACACGCACCGGTCGTACCCAAGTTCGCTACCGGTCTTATCCTCCCGCCTCCCGAAATCAAATGTGCGTATACACTTACCCTAATACGCTTGGATACGTCTGAAGTCTCGAACATGGGACTCTGAACAGCCGTCATCGATCGTACGGCGCAGTTCGTCGCGCGCTCGGCCAACCCGCCCCAGTTCGAGGACAAGATCCGGGAGAACCAGCGTAACGACCCCAAGTTCTCGTTCCTCAACCCCGCGGACCCTTATCACGCGTATTATAGGCACCGCCTCGAGCGCGCGCTCAACGGCGAGCCCGACGAGGAGGCGGTGGGCGCCGGCGCGGCACCCGGGGTGGAGGAGGGCGCAGAGGAGAAGGTGGTGGAGAAGGTGGACGTGGGCAAGGAGCCGCCCGTTCCGGAGTTCATCCTCGACCTCCCGAACATCAGCTCGATCGACCTGTGAGTGCCATTTGCGTGATAACAATGGCGTTCTTGAACGACGCTGACGACTGTGTTGTGTCCGGCAGGGACACGATGAAGCTTACGGCACTGTTCACTGCCAAGCGCGGCCGGGCGTTTCTGCAAGCAATCTCCGCGCGCGAAGCGCGAAATCCGCAATTTGAGTTCTTGAAACCCACACATTCGCTATTTGGATACTTCAACCGGCTGGTGGACCAGTACACGAAGGTACTACTTCCTAGCAAGGAGATGCTGGCGAGCGTGGCGGAGAAGGCGAAGGAAGGCGCCAGGTGGAAATTGCTTGAGGACGCGAGGAAGTACGCGAAGTGGGAGAGCAACAAGCGAGCGAAGGACAAGGCCAGAGAGGACGAAAAAGAGGCTGAAAAGAGTGAGTGTCATGCTCCCTTATTCTCTTCCTATTTTCAACGCTGATGAGTTCGCGTTTCATGCAGTTGCGTTCGCCGAAATCGACTGGCACGATTACGCCATCGTGCAGACCATCGAGTTCACGGCAGCTGACGCACACGCCGAACTGCCGCCGCCCATGAGCGTTCAGGAAGTCGAGAACATGACGCTAGCGCAGAAACGCATGGCGGCGATGATCATGGAGAACACAGCAGAAGATGTGGAAGCTCTCCGTCAACGACAGGCAGAAGGAGAGGCTGCTGCGGCGGCGGCGGCATCGTCAGCTGGTGCTGGTGGCGGAGAGGATACGGAAATGCAGCAGAGCGACGACGAAGATGCGGGCGAAAAGGAGAGGAGGAGGAGGGAAGAGGAGGAGCGGATGCGGGAAGTCGAAAGGGCGAGGGCGATCCAGGCAAGCTCACTTGGCGCAGGTGGGCCGATGAAGATCAAAACGGATTATGTACCAAAACGTACGTGCATCTTATCTATGCGTATATGCGCGCGTATCGCTTATTCTATGCGTGCATATAGTGGGCGCAAAAGCCAAGACATCTGCTACCACGACCTGTACGATTTGTGGCCAGCAGATCCCCGTCGACGAACTAACGGAGCACATGCGCATCGAGCTGCTCGATCCGCGTTGGAAGTCGCAGCGAGACGCACTCGAGGCTCGCAAGGCGCAGGCGTCTGAGCTGCAGCGCGGCGCGAACGTGGTCTCTTCGCTCAAAACGCTCGCGCGCACGCGTGTGGATATCTTCGGTGCAGAAGCGGACGAGGAGCGGCGCAAGCGCGAGGAGGAGGAGGAGCGCGAGCGGCGGAAGGAGAGGGAGAAGGTCGTTTGGGATGGACACACGGCGACCAAGGTATCGACGCAGGACCGCTTCAGCACGAACGTCAACTTCGACGAGCAGATTGCGGCCATCCATCGTGCGAAGGGTCTAGGACCGTATGTCTTCTGTATCTGTGCTATATGTGCTTCCTTGACTAACACCCATCGTTTGGTCAACAGACAAGAGGAGGGCGCGATTGGCCCCGGAATCGGGCCCGCCGCCGTTCCGCCACCCCTTGGCTCCGGCCTTCCGCCAGCGCCCGCCTCGCTACCGGCCCCACCACTTGCGGCTTCGCAGCCTGCGTACGCCGCTGCTACTGTCTCTTCTGGCCCACAGCCAGCCTCGCTCTACCCTGCACAGCCCGCGCCGGTCATGCTCCCGCCTATACACTTCCAGGGTCTCCCGCCCGGCTTCGGTGCTGGCGGTTACCCCGGCGCGCCACCGCCGATCGCACCGACGGGTGTCGTGCGGAGCGCGCAGGAGATGGAAGGCGGCGAGGGCGAGGGAGGCCCACCGGCGAAGAGGCAGAAGGTGGCCAAGTTGCCCCCCGGGCAGTATTATCCCGAGCAAGATTGGATCAACCTGCACCCTGTTGGCAATTCCTTCGCATGAGATGATGCATATGTTCGCTGAAGATGCACCTCTTTTTTGTTGCAGCACCCGATTAACTTGCAATTGCAGTTGCCGAACGAACCCAGCAAGCCGGAGTGGAAGCTGGACGGCACCACGATCACGCTCGTCGACCTCCCTCTCACCCTGCTCGTCTCGACGCTCCGGGAACGCTTCCTGCTGCAGACGGGGAGCGCGCTACCCGCGGGCAGGATACGGTTCATGTACGCGGGCAAGATGCTCACGAATGCGAACACGATCGCGAGCTACAACCTGGAGGAGGACGATGTGCTCGTGTTGAATGTGGCGGAAACTAAGAAGAAGAAGTAGATAGGTGTCATTATATGCGTTTTGGTAAATTTCCTGCTGTTTCGGTGACCGATTGTGGTGCATGTCGTTTCCGTTGTGGCTGTACGAGCGCTTAATCACTGTACCCGGGTTCGTCGCGCCGTGACAGGAGCATAGCTGACAGTGAGAGTGCAGCAATTGCTGCCTTGAGCCCATCATGGATAGCCTCCACTGCGATTCGAAAGGCAACGACACTGTGTTATCTGGCCTCTTCCTGGACTTAAGGCACTTCAGCGCACCCAAGAGCTCAGGCGAGTTACACGGACATGGGGGACAAGTCATCATTTCGGTTCGCAGCCTTGCAGCAGGAGATAGACACGTTGGATCAGGTGAGTGACTGGGGTCAGCATCGTAGACCGAGACGGAATGCTCAGTAGGAATACAGAGCCTCGACGCAATCCTTCGCTCTGACGACACCTTCCGAACGTCCTTACGCACGCTCAGCAAGCTATGCGGTCAGAGTGGCCTCGTACCTACAAGCTATAGGTTATCAGAACTCGTGAGGGTCGGAGAAGATCCGCCCTGTTCTGGCGGATTTGCAGATGTATACCGAGGATCGTACGACGGCAGGGCCGTTGCCCTGAAGGTGATTCGGCAAATAACTGCCTCCTGGCAAAAAACCTGGTCGCCCGGGTAGCATCAACGAGTATGTGCACGTCTTATCCCATAGCGCCGAGGGGGGGGGGGGAGGCACACACCTTCATATACTTTGCCCGGTCCCCGACGTGCAGGAAGCGGCTGGATCATCCGCACATCGTCCCTTTCGTCGGCGTAGAATCGGGCAATCAAGCGTGTATCGTTTCGGAATGGATGGATCACGGTGACGTTATGTCGTATCTCGAACGCTTTCCGCTCGCCAATCGCAAACAACTGGTAAGAGAGTCAATCTTCTACCAACCGCGTAGACCTCACGAGACAACATCTTCAGATCATGGACATCGCCCGTGGCTTGGAGTACATGCACGCAAGCGGTCTTGTGCACGGGGATCTTAAGAGCGTGAGCTCGCTACCGCATGAGAAACCGATATATGCTCATCATGACTCAGCGCAACGTCCTTGTTGACAGCCTAGGTCATGCTCGTCTCAGTGACTTCGGCCTTGCCACTACGATTCTTGGAACCGCTTCTCTCGCAACAACTGCCGGATCTTCAGCCAACTGGGGCTCCTTGCGATACATGGCCCCCGAGCTGTCCGATAGCATGGCAAGAGACAAGACCTTGAACCCGAAGTCCGACGTTTACGCGTTCGGAATGACGGCATGGGAGGTAGGCGTCGTCCGACGACGAGACCTCGCAATTAATTATGCTGTTCGCAGATATTCGATGGGAGGATCCCATTCCACGAGATTACGAACGTATATATTGTGCTTCGCGAAGTTCTCGACGGGAAGCGACCATTGCGCCCAACGCACGCACGGGATTTGGGCCTGGATGATTACATCTGGGAGGTCGCCATAGACTCCTGCTGGGCGGCAGATCCACTGCGGCGACCTCAGATGCTGGAAGTGTTGGAGGGGCTCCTGGCATACGACGTTGCTCGAAACCTTATGTCAAAGCTCCTTGACGAAGGCCTTTCGGAGGAGGATCGGCATACGCTCGATGAGTTATTGTCCACAGGTCAGCCTGCTCGCGATACTTCACTACAAGCCTCGGGCTAAATCAGCACAGAAATGGGCAGACGGGCGGTATGCAACGCCGCTTATTCAGACAAGTTATTCGAAGTCCTCAAAGGCATGCGAGGCAGGAGCGAAGGCATGGAGGGCGATTCAAGGAAGATGCGTGCAAGCGACATACTACTTGCACTGGGCGCCTTTTCCTCGCTTCCTCGTGATGGACGCCAGTATCGCGACCATGCCTTGAAGGTTTGGCTGTCATATGCTGACGAACGGCGACCAGGTATCCGCGAGGCCGCGGAGAGAATCATGCGTATATTCTCTGGCAGTACGTACGCTCGGATGGGTCGCTTATCACTCATGTCCGACTCTCATCCACGTCGTCAGGGCTGTACAAGACTGTAGGAGGCCACCTCAGCGCCGTGTATTCTGTATCTGTATCTTCCGATGGCTCGCGAATCGCCTCGGGTTCCGCTGGCAACACAATCCGACTCTGGAACGCAGACATCGGGTGGGAGGCTTGCGAGCCGTTACAAGGGCACACCGGCGATGTTTACTCGGTGTCGTTCTCCCCTGACGGGAGGCGCCTTGCCTCGGCCTCCGGTGACGGGACGATCCGTCTTTGGGACGTACAGACAGGTCAACAAGTTGGCGAACCGCTTCGAGGGCACACGTACTGGGTTCGATGCCTCGCCTTCTCACCGGACGGTACCCGTATCGTCTCCGGCTCGTCCGATGACACGCTTCGACTTTGGGACGTTCAAACGGGACGAGTAATTGGCGAGCCCTTGCGAGGACACTCGAACTGGGTCCGGACCGTCGCTTTCTCGCCCGATGGGAAGCATATCGCCTCTGGATCGAGCGACAAGACGATCCGACTTTGGGATGCCGAGACAGGCAAATCAGTCGGAGAGCCACTGCTAGGCCACGATCACTGGGTTCGTTCTGTTGCCTATTCTCCCGACGGCACGCGCATTGTTTCCGGATCCCAGGATAAGACCATCCGGGTCTGGGACGTGCAGACGAGACAGACGGTACTGGGACCGTTGCGAGAGCACGAACACGAGGTCTTCAGCGTATCTTTTTCACCGGATGGTCAGCACATCGTCTCCGGTTCCTACGGGGGCATGATCCGAATATGGGACGCGCACTCGGGACAGACTGTGGCGGGACCTTTCGTGGGGAGCAGCAACAGCGTATGGTCTGTTGTGTTCTCGCCCGATGGCAAGCGCGTCGTTTCTGGCGGTGAAGACGGTTTGGTAAAGGTCTGGGACGCGGAGAACGACTAGGCCGATCGGGCGTGCTCGACATGGTCACTGGTTTTGGTGCGTACCCGCCTTTGCCATTTATGGATATGTCTGACCAGCCGCCTTCCTTCTCCAGCTTGAAGTCGACATGCTGGATGCGCATCATATACTCGATATATCCCAATTTACATGGTTATGAGACCTAAAGCTTATGACGGTGCCACGATGTCTTAACTACGCGTCCTTGGCGCCCGCTCGGGCTGACAGTCTTGACCGCTTGGAGAGTCGCTGCAGGTTGTCAGGGATCTGCCTACCATCTTCGGACGATGACTCTTTTCGACCCTAAGCTAACAAACCTAGCGCTCTCATAGGTCTCGGTTTCGGGGGACACACCCACCTGCTCGGGTGAGCTGTCGGATTGTCCACCCGAGAGCGCACTATGGCCGTCTATTATGTCTGCAAGATTTCACTGGGCATAACTTCTTGGCCGGCCCAGACTCGGTGCGAGTACTCACCATTAGGCAAGCGGTACGAGATCAACGACGGACGGCAAAGCCTTCGTCGACGTGAGTCAATCCGCAAGGCTCGCCTGTCCCACTGCATATTCCACGGGTCAGATAGGAGTCTTGCTGCTTCACAATTTCGTAGCATGTACCGCAAACGTCGCTTCAATTGCGTAGTACTAGTACACTATAACGCCGTAAGATTGGGCTATAAAATGGATACGTGATGACGGTATGGTACCATACGTCTCATGAAAGTTTCCTACGAAGTACAAGTTTCAGTCCCACAGGGCTGCGCCGCTATCTGTGGATTCGATGAGGAAGGACAATTGTTAGGCATGATTCCCGCAGCAATAAGCTGGATGGAGGAAAGGCGGCGGAACGAGGTGCTACGGGGCGTTCACCTTCATGACCCTATCGCGAGCGTGCGCTGCGGGTGCGGGTTCAGAGCTACAGTATCCGGGGAATGGGCGGAGATACTGGGACTGCTTTCAGGGCACATGGCTCGACAACGTTCCGTCCTCAGAGGTTCTTGCTCCTAGAGCCTAGAGGTGTGGACAAGGGCAATTCAATGGGAGTCGTGTCGTGGCGTCCTTCCAATCTCAGCGAGCATCTCGTCGCTGCCACCGCCTGTGCTTCTTCATCATTGCGACATGCATGGTCCCGTCTTCTTGTCCAGGCCACCCAACACGTTCATAGGCGCATAGGCGCCCATCTCACGCATTCGGCGTTCTTCTTGACTATGGCCATGGCTCATTTGCGACGTTACCGTGAACCCTCTTTCAGTAGCTCCCACCTATGCAAGGCGCATACGTGACATATGTGAAACGACTCGGAAGCATAGGGACGCGGCCATTGAAGAGCGATGCAACCTCTACCCGCGAGACGACCTACTTGAACGAACTCATTGAGATGCTCTGGAGATCATCAAGACCATTGCGGAAGTCCGACTAAGACTAACACGGTGGCTTCGCACGTCTGTCGAAGCGTTCGAACGCCGGGATTGATCATGCACCATGAGGCACGTACAAGTCATATTGAACCTTGCTGCGATGCTTTCCCATCGGAAGCCTCGTGTATTGTGTGCCCTTGCATGCATGAGAAAGGGACCCGCGAGGGCATCGCATGTGCGTTTTCAGCAGTCTTGTATTGCTTGCATCTGGCCGCCACTCGTCCACATCCCCACCCACAGCGAACCTCTGCCTCAGTGCCAGGCCTGTTGACCGATGCCTCCCTCCGACGACGGCATGGGTTCAACATCACCTCCGAATCCGCCCCCAGCGCATCGCCCTACCCCTGGTCCCAAGATGACTGACGACGACGTGATCTTTGATTGGGATTCGGTGTCACTCTCGGAGGATGACGAGTTCATCGCTGTTAATCCACCTCCCGTGACGTTTGGATCTAACCCAACGGCCAAAGCTCCAAACAAAGCAGGGCAACAACCAGAGACGAAGAGTACGAAACCGTGTGGATGCAATCCCAACGGCAGGAACCTAGTCGTCTGTATCGACGGGACTGCCAATCAGTTCAGCGTAAAGGTGGGAAAAGAGCACCTCTCCTCGCGCAGGTACTTAACCTTTGATCCCCAGAATACGAACGTCGTCGAGCTTTACAGCCGGCTCGTCAAGGACGACACCCAGCTGACGTACTACAACAGTGGCATCGGGACGTACGCGAGGGAGAACAGCTGGTCGTTTGAGTACTGGAAACAGGCCTTCTATCATACGGTCGACATGGCCATTGCGTGGTAAGACAGCTAGTGAGATAATTCATACTCCCGTATTCATCACCATTCGCAAAGGAACTTCAAGAGAATCGTTCTCGACGCCTACCGGTGGCTGTCCGAGAACTACCAACCTGGCGACAGGATATTCTTATTCGGTTCGTCATCTGTAACAATACATCCATCCGCGTCGCTCTTACCGTTACTCCTAGGGTTCTCGCGAGGCGCATATCAAGTCCGAGTCATTGCAGGGATGATAGAAAGAGTGCGCGCGTCTTGCGGTCGTTCGCACCATACGCTTACTTACCGACCTTACGTTCCAGGTTGGGCTACTTCACAAGGGCAACGATGGGCAAATATCCTTGTCGGTAGCTAATGTCTATGCATCGATGTCGTCTAATACTGCACAATAGCGCCTATGCACTGTATATGGCGACGACTGCGAGACAGCAGAGGTCTCCCAAATCTCCGGTTGCGTTCAGCGTACCGAAGGACGGACCCACTCCAGGGGCCGACGCAGCCAACACGGATGATGCAAATTTAGGGGAACGCAACATATTTTCTTGGGCCCGGAAGCTTTCGTTCTGGCCCTTCCGGACGTCACCCCGGGCGTCACCAACTGCGGGAGCACAGCAACTCGAAGAGGGGTCTGCCGGTGTGGATACCTCGAACAACGCCGAACCGACCAGAACCAGCTGGCTCTCAAGGGTTTGGAGCATTCTAGCGTGCTCGGCACAGACGGCCAAATCAGGGAACGCGTCCGAAGGTGACAACGACAAGGCCGATGACAAGGCCGATCCCCTGGAGTTGAGTAAGCGCTTCAAGGACGCGCTTTCTCGTAAGGGGGTCAAAGTCCACTTCGTCGGAGCATGGTGAGCTCAATCGCATTTCCTGACCACGAAGTGCTAACTCGCCACCAGGGACACCGTTTCTTCAATCGGAATCGCTCGCGGACCCAGCCTTCCAGAAACGACTACGGGGATGAAGCACGTCTGCGTGTTCCGACACGCCCTCGCCCTCGACGAGGTTCGGGTCAAGTTCCTGCCCGAATACGCAAACGGCGGTGTTGGACCGCTTGCAAGGGATGATGGGACGGATAAAGGAGACGTCAAGGAAGTGTGGTTTTCAGGCTCTCATTCGGACATGTACGTCCCTCGAGAGATATCCCTTGCGGTAACTTCGGCTGAACAGACATGAAGCGGCGGAGGCAGTAATGTCAATCTGAAACTGGACCAGTTCGGACCGGCTCTGCGCTGGATGTCGTACGAAGCATCGCGTTCAGGGCTCCGGACGGAGAATTTCCAAGGCGATTGGAAGCAGGTCAAACCCACCAACTCGATGAATTGGTTTTGGAGGATGCTGGAGTGGTTCCCCCTCAAGCATTTGTCGTACGATCCTAAGCAGGATGGGGAGCATACTCGGTGGAGGTGAATACAGTCGTGTGGTCATTTGCTTCATTGTTGGCATTGATAAGGGCCTTTGTTCCTCAGCTGGCATCGCGCCTCGCCGCGTCGGATCATGGATGGACAGCTGATACACGAGTCCGTCCTTGATTCCCTCGTATCATCTTCAGTAGCGCAGCAGAGCGATTCTAATATCTCTCCGGAGTGTTCCTCCACGCCTGACCCTGAGGCCGTCTCTGATCCGCACCCAGGTGGAGCACCGGGCTCCAATCAAAATCCTGAACCGAGAGCCCACTTACCTTCCGATATGACCTGGGCTCGCCTACTGCTACAGTACAAACAGCCTCAGGAAAAGTGGACAAAAATAGAGCGTGACCCTTATATCTCGGCGAAAGGGGTGTTGAAGGATATTTCACGCAAACAGCTTTCAGTCCCCGATCGCAGCGTACTCTTAACACTGTTATCAACAGGTCAGTCGCCACTGCATGCTGCTTGAATCGTTGTGTGACATCCTGTGTAGTGGACGGCAAACGATCCATAGCAGACAGCGTAGATGCGTCACTGCTTTGGGGGAAAATCATGCAGTCCACGGAAGATTCGGACGCGCATACGATTGACTGCCTCTTGTCTCTTAGCGCTTTTCATATGTCACACCACGACGCTCCAACTCAGACTTGGATGCGCGTGGCCGGGGTTATCTTGTCTCGTGACGACTGGAAAAGCCTGAATCTCGAAAGTCATCAGCAGG
Organism: Punctularia strigosozonata HHB-11173 SS5; assembly: GCF_000264995.1. Taxonomy (NCBI): domain Eukaryota; kingdom Fungi; phylum Basidiomycota; class Agaricomycetes; order Corticiales; family Punctulariaceae; genus Punctularia; species Punctularia strigosozonata. The sequence continues at coordinate 43,405 of NW_006767455.1, forward strand.
TGGTTGAGGAGCTTAAGCGTCCATTCCGCACGATCACGGAAAGTCTGCTGAAGCAGCTTCGTGAAAACCAGTATTTATCCGACAAATCCCGGGATTTGTTATGCACAATCGTGGAAACATGTCAGTCGACTCTTTTCCTCGGTATTATAAGGACTCATTTGCCACAGCTTTCGGCCAGAGGGTTATCACGGACATTGCCAAGGAGTCTGAGCTGGTCAAAGCTCTCAATACCGTACAGAATGACCCGGATTGGCGCTACCGCGAAGAGCGAATCACGGATTTATTGATTCTCTTGGGTGCATTCCCTTTGCGGTCGCAAGGCACGAAACGGTATTTGAACCACAATCTGGCGAGATTGTTCCCTCTAGTCCAGCAGCGACCGGGCATTGACCGGGTCTTTGACTGGGTCATGCACACCGCCCGCAGCAAAGCCTGGGAGCTTGTCGATCATCTTGTCAACCGCACCGGGCTTTCTATCGGACAGCGCCGAATGCTCGATATGTTGCTTTTCACGGGTGAGCGTGGCTTCTCTGCTTATCCTTCCCGCAGCCTGAATTCACTCGCTGCGCAGAATCTGGCAGGAAATCGATCGAGGAGTCCGGGAAGGTCACCGAGCTATTCGCCGCCCTGAAAGATACAGCGACTGACCTTGACCTTGAGATGGAGCCGAACCTCCGCAGAACGCACATCACCGATATAGTGGCAGCTCTTGGCGCATTCCCCTCGCTTTCCCCGGGCATGGAGGTTCTGCTGGAACCTGAAGTTGCGAACGTGATTTCGAACCTCGACACCGATCGACGCAGTCTTTCTACTGCCAAGGATCATATCGCATCCTCGTTCCGCAACCGCGCAGGTGTTATAACAACCAAGCTCGCGAGTGACGGGATGGCCGACGCAGACCGCGATGTGCTGGAAAGGATGGCGTCGACAGGTGAGTATACCCAGCACGGTTCTGCATACTGGTGACTTAGAAGTCTGCAAAGACATCGGAAAGAAGGCGTTTGCAGAGGGTGTCGTCACTGCGCAACTCTTCGATGCTCTCGGGCGCGTGCAAGACCGTGGGATGGATCCTGAGTTGCGAAAGGCACGCGTCACCGACATAATATGGGTTTTGGGCAAGTTTATGGCATTGCCGCCCGGTGCGAAGCAATACCCGAGGCACGACTTGAGAAAGTTGTTGTCCAATGCCTATCAGGAGCGGCCAGAAATCGATGAGGCCATAATGCAGATCAAGCGGATATTCACTGGCAGTGCGTTGCACTCATGTATGTTGTATCTCATACCTTCTAACTCTCGATATTGTCCACAGGGCTGCTCAAGGCCGTTGAAGGTCATACTGGCCATGTGTACTCTGTCTCATTCTCTCCGGATGGCTCGCAATTCGCGTCGGGCTCTCGGGACATCACGATCCGCATTTGGAACGCGGACACCGGAAAGGAAGTCGGCGAGCCTTTACGGGGGCACACGAGCGGCGTCAACTCGGTGTCGTTTTCCCCCGATGGAAAGCGCCTTGCCTCTGGCTCAATGGACCGCACCGTGCGGCTGTGGGACGTGGAGACATGGCAGCAGATCGGGCAGCCGCTCGAAGGGCATGCGCGGCCGGTTTTGTGTGTCGCATTCTCACCCGACGGCGACCGCATCGTCTCGGGCTCACGCGACGAGACGCTCCGACTCTGGGACGCGCAGACGGGACGGGCCATCGGCGAGCCTTTACGGGGTCACTCTGACTGGGTTCGGAGCGTCGCATTTTCACCGGATGGGGAGAACATCGCCTCTGGATCCGACGACAGGACAATTCGACTCTGGGACGCCGAGACAGGCGAGCCAGTTGGGGACCCGCTGCGAGGCCACGATGGCCCCGTTTTGTCAGTCGCATATTCCCCCGATGGCGCGCGCATCGTCTCGGGCTCCGAGAACAAGACGATCCGGATCTGGGACACTCAGACAAGGCAGACAGTGGTGGGGCCACTGCAAGGGCACGAAGGCCCGGTTCGCTCCGTGGAATTCTCGCCGGATGGCAAGCACGTCGTCTCCGGCTCCGACGACGGCACGATGCGGATATGGGACGCGCAGACGGGACAGACCGTGGCGGGGCCTTGGGAAGCTCACTGGGGGGTTTCTTCCGTCGCGTTCTCGCCCGATGGCAAGCGCATCGTCTCTGGGGGTGGTGACAATGTGGTGAAGATATGGGATGGAGAGGTCGATTAGGCCAGCGTGGGATATCGGGATGGGATCGTTTTCGAGGTGCGTATCCGCTTTCGTCGTGCATGGACCTCCCTGACGAGTAATGGTAGTTAACGGCGTCGATTCACGTCCACCGGCTAGAAGCGCATGAAGTGGAGATCACCCGCGAAACATCATCCATGCAGTCATTATACTAGCTTGGAATTTGTCAACGGCATGAAAGGCGCACCAGGTACCGTTCGTGCGACTCAGTATGCGCCATGTTTCCATACAAATCTTCCAAGGTGTGCCCGTACCGTACGCCGTGTATATTTGCATCGGTGCCCGTTCTCGTCCACGTAGTGCACTCATGTACCATACGCCCTGAATAGAGCTGTTCACCGGAGGCGACACTGTAACATTCATACAACAACGAAATACAACAGCGGGCGAGTGATTAGGGTGCCCAGGGAACAAAATATCTCCACGCCGCCGCAGAATTTCAAGTTTTCTACTATCCATCGAGAGAAAAGGTGTTCGACGGAGGCAAGTGAGGTACTGAGTGCAGCGTCAGTAACGCTAGCGCAGTTGAGATGCTGCCTTGCCTTGTAACTGTCATCCCTCCGTTCCGTCACCATCTTTTCCCATGGAAGGTCGCCCAGCGCATGGACCCCGGTGCTTCGACGCGCCCTGGGCAGATGTCCGTCGTCCATCCCTGCTCCCAGCGAACCGTCTTCGACCCGGCGCGATCAACGTCCAGCGTGGTCCGTGCATGGCTTGGGGACGACCAGCGCGGCCGAGCAGGTGCCATCAGTCGACGGTCCGAGGCAGCTAGCGAAGGTCGGAAGCAGATTGATACACCTCAGCCACAACGTCAGAGGGGGTGGAAGGCGCCGCGTAGTTAACCTGCTCGCCCAGCCTTGATCTGTCGTATTCCCCAGAGACCGGAATGCCGTCGGCGAAGAGGCCGTGAGCGCATCTTGATGAGCGAAGGTCTTTAAACGGCCCGTTGGGAGCGACGGACGGCATGGGTACCCGTCGTGTAGGTCGTGCTCCATCGCGCGGGAGGACGGATCGAGGATGGGCGAAAAGCTGGCACGGCCATCAGAATCGTTGAGGACCGGTGCGGCCATTAGTCCATCCATTCTCAGACAAAGCTTCCCCCCCTCGCGCGTCCTTGGGACTGCAATCGGCACATGCGCCGCGCATTGGACTCATGACCGGCGTTCAAGATGCGTATTCTGCGTAAGTGTCCGTTGTGCCGTTGTCACTCTGTGGCAGCCTTCGCAGAGACTCCGGACGATACTCGTGTGGCGTACAAACCCATCTTCCGGCCCATCAATGAACGTCGATGCCGCCAAGTCTGGCGCTCACGCCATCCTCAGCAACCAGGGTGCTGGGAGTGCCTGAATATTCGCTGGCTGGAAGTGCATGAAGCGGGGATCATCCGCGGTACAACATTCATGGCAAGTTCAGCACTACCTTGGTCGTTGCCAACAGCTTGGCAGATGCCCCGAAGTCCACCCCGGTGCCTTAGCCGCCGTCGTAATCCGCCTCGACTCTGCAAGGGACCTGATTGGTAGCGTACGTTGGCAGCGATCGAAACCGCGATGTGCCGTTGTCGACTCGGTGCTCATCGCTACGTTCGTGTCGCGCAGCCGCCTTCCAGAAAACCCGTCACGCCTGTGAGAGAGGTCAGCATATACGGAAGACGGGACGAGACGTAGACAGCACACGAAGCAAAAGTGTCGAGAAGCACGATCTGCCCCACACAATCCTCGGCATGATGAGGCACGCACGCAACTTGAAGCCGTGATCGATGAGGATAGGTGGGATCGTGAGCGGAAAGGATAGCGCGACGGATCCCGCCGGGGTGGGGACGTTCTTCAACGCACCCACATTGACCGCAGATAAGCACGGCGTCGCGTTCCGGGTGAGGGGCTACGCGTCGGGATCAGATATCGGTACAGACGCTCTGCATACAACGAGAACTCACCGCCGCATTGGTTGTGGCCACCATGAATCCACCCGGCCGTATTTCGCATCCGTGATCCTTCTGGTTGTTGATCGGATCTTCTTCGCAGAACGCCGCACATCGGCTTACTAACATATATACGGGGTTGAAGCCCAATACATCGAGGATACGTCGGCGCTCACCGCGGACGCATGCACGAGCAGGAAGACGTCGAGGCGGGCACAGACAGACCATCGTGAAACCGTCTGTCGATGTCGATCGTTCGAGGCGAGAGCGCCGTCAGACGACGGTCGCTATATTCGCGCATTAGCTGAACTCGTCTGCGGGACCAAGCGGAACAGGGGGTGTGAGGAGAGGGTGATCGTAACACACAGAGGATGCGCGCATACATAGGGTGGATATCACGGACTCCTGCTGCAGATGTGCGATCCTCTCGGAATTTGGGGTGATTGGTAATCGGGTGCAGCTGTGCGGAGAACTGGGCGAGGTCTAGCTGGCGGGCACGCTGCGTCGGCGCAGGCGATTATACAGCCTTTGGTGCGAGGACATCGAGCGAGGATGAGCCTGAAAACCTAGCGCGGACATTGTGAGCGAGGCTATGGCGGGGCGGGTGTCCGAACTCAGATCCCTCTCGCTTCAGAGGCGTTGGCAGGCGAATCGGCCCAGAGCTCTTGAGCGCGACAGCGGTGACAGCTGCTCTCGGCTGCTCGGCATCTCCCTCAGCTCCTGAACGTTACGCTTGCGGCTCACCTCGACGATCTGGAAGTCGCGCTCAGCTCGGGACGCTCTCTTCTCGGCCTCTCCTAGCGTATCTCTAAATGATCCCCGCCCGGCATACCTTCCTTACATTCTCGCACGAGTCTTGGCCGTCCAACGCCTGTGATGCCAACGTACTCAAGAAGTCGCAGGATCGACTGCAGCGCGTACTGCACGCAGGCTGGCATTCCTCCATCGGCAACGCAAGGTGAGCGATCTGTACTTTGTACATTATGGCCGTCCGCGAGGTTCCCAGCGCGCAAATTACTGAGGGGACCGTGGATCCCCCGAAACCTCGGTGTTGAGCGTGCTGGTCGCGTGGCTGGGTTGGCCTTTTCGATCCTCTCCCCCTGTTGCACTTCCCCGGTCGTGTGCTGAAGCCTTTACAGGATCGGCCGCTTTCCGTGCTTCCTTTGAAACTCCCTCGCACGCGTAGCTGCTCCAATCACCCGGCCGTACCGCGGTTACGCTCGCCGGCCACTTTCAGATCGGAAGCCCGGCAGCACGAACTTGCTGTGATCTTCGGGGAGGCGCTATCGGCACACCACCTCGAAGCTGGCTCCCGTGATCTCAATGATGTATGCGTGCATAGCACAGGCCGACAACAAGCCGTGCCCGATGAATGCGCTGCCAGGGGCTCCAGGGAAAGGATGCGAGGTGGATTGTAGGTACGTTCGCCACCTCCTATCACCGCGTCGACTTCGACGACATGCTGATGCGCGTTTTCTTTCACATAGCCCTCGCTATTCCAAGACGCGACTCCTATGATGATCGGCCTGCCCAGGCTCGCAGGATGAGCGCGGCAGGGTATGGCGTCCGAACGTATGCGCGAGATCCCTATGTACGTGTGTTACCCCTGCGCGGTTCGTATTGATGATGATGATCGTATAGACACGTGGGGTGGTAGATGGACGGCCAAGGACAGGGTGCGACTGCACAAGTCAGGAGTCGAGTCAGCTCGCTGCTCTCCGCGATGGTGGCGGGGCGCGCATGGCTCGCCTTGCATGCATGCGCCACGCTTTATTCTCCCACGTCGCATAAGTCGGCGTATGCAAAGGCAACACCCCTTGTGAATTCATCGACGCCGAGCCGGAGCGTTGGATCGGTGAATTCATTGAATGCCTTAGCTGCGCACATACCTACCGTTGGCCATCTCCGCTCTCCCCGCGAGATCGTTTACTCGAGCGGGCTTGCAACGCGCCGACCGCGCATGGCCGGAGCTGCCTGATCCTCTTACACTCAAGGCCTTGCGCTCGCATAAGGCTCGTTTTGAGCGTGTTCGTTGCGCCATCGTCGAGTGCTACAAGCCATAGAACTAATTTCCGCGATCCAGAACACCTAGTAAGTTTGGATACCGTCCTTGTCGTGTTCACCGTCAAGTGCTTCAACTCACGCATATCGCCGCTCTCAGCGAAAAGCGTGAGCGCCATCAAGAGCCTTGAACTTTCATAGATGACACGGTCGGCCTCAAGGATACACGCATGCCGCGATGATGGAACTCTTCGAACCCCATCCGATACGAAACTTGCATTTTGATGTTCCGGCACAGGAGATGGATAATAGCATACGCGTGCGTTTGATTCCCGTTTTGACCACCAGCCGCTTGTGCTCATTCCGGCTCTATTCTTGCCATGCAGCTTGTACACAGCTCGTGGCTTGATGCCTCATGGATGCGCACTCAAGCGAGAGTGATATGGTTCATGCTGTCACGGAAGGGCGTTTGGAGCATCGTGAAGGCATGCAGCTGGCAGTCACCGATCGCATGTAGAGCACAAATGAAAACTCGGAAGTTCCACCTTCGCTCAACGCAGCGTTTGACGGTGTGGCGCACCGGCCGGTGTCAGAAGCTTGCAGGAACCGTGCATGAGACCGCAAGAACCGCGGGCAGCTATTAAAGACTCGCGCGTCGTGGGACACGCGAGGCACGTACGTGGGCATCACAAGAACGCATCGAAGGCAGAGAGCCGTCCTGTTCCCGCCGAAGACGTCGTGCGTACACGTTGCGAAGCATGCCCTCGTTCGGGATAGGCACATGAATCTCGATTTGTGTAGATGAACATGGAGTGGGGCTCGACGCACGACGGATGCCTCACGGTGCTCTTCCCCTTCTTATCGGCGAATGCTGTGAGCAATGCGGAGTGAGCGAGGCAAGCCGGTGTGCTTTCGTTCTCTGCATCTTAAGTACTCGCCCTCGACACCTCACACTCGAGACCGTGGACTACTCACAATCCGTCTCCCTACTGCATATGCCCGACTCCGGAGTCAACGCGCGCCGTTCAACCTCCATGCCTCCGAATCATGTATGACCATCCTTTTCACGCCAGTTTGACACTCTGACGCCGACATCACTCACAGGGATCCATAGAGCCGGACACCATCCCGATGGCCGGTCAACCTGAGATGCCAGCGCGGCAAAAAGCCGATCCTCCGGCATGCGCGTGCTTCGAACGTCGGGGCAGAAATCTCGTCGTATGCATCGACGGTACCGCCAATCAGTTCTCGGCAAAGGTCGGCTTCCTGAAGGCTTCCCGCTCGTGCCATGATCTGCTGAACATCCATCGCAGAATACCAACGTTGTCGAGCTTTACAGCCGCTTAGTGAAGGCCAGCTCACGTACTACAACAGTGGGATCGGCACGTATGTTCGAGGATCGAAGTTTTCCCCCACACGCTGGATGCAAGCCCTTGACCACAACATCGATATGGCGATCGCTTGGTCCGCTATCCGATTCTCTCACTGTGATCTTGGCTTCAATTCCATGGCGTAGGCACTTCAAGCGGATCGTCCTCAGCGCATATCAATGGTTGTCCGAAAACTACGAAGACGGTGATAGAATATTTCTCTTTGGTGGGTGCAGGTCCAACTGAATCATCCAGTGACTTACCGAACGTGTAGGGTTCTCGAGAGGCGCGTACCAAGCCCGCGTCATCGCAGGTATGATTGAGTGGGTGCGTGGTCTAATCGGCCTGATTACACGAATCGGGATCTGATGAGCAGGGCGTTCCAAAGGTTGGCCTTCTGCACAAGGGAAACAATGAGCAGATCGCGTTGTGAGTAGGCACCAGCCTCTGAGGAACATCTCGATGACATGATACAAGCGCATACGAGCTGTATATGGCCATCACCGCCATGCAAACCCGTGCGTCTACCTCAGGGAAATCGCCCAACTCGACCGCGACGACGCCTGCCCTCGCTGGCGAGCCAAGCCCCATGGAACTTAGTGCGCGGTTCAAGTCTACTCTTTCGCGGCGCAATGTCAAGGTCCACTTCGTGGGTGCATGGTAAGCGCTAAAGCGATTCTATGCCGTCGAGTCGCTGATCATTCTTCCAGGGATACCGTCTCTTCTATCGGCTTCGCGCGTGGCAAAAGTCTTCCGGAAACCACGACGGGCATGTCCCATGTTTGCGTGTTTAGGCATGCACTTGCCCTTGACGAGCGTCGGGTCAAGTTTCTCCCCGAGTATGCGAACGGCGGCGCGGGACCAAAGGAGGCACGCAGCAACATCAAAGAAGTTTGGTTCGCAGGCTCTCATTCCGACATGTAAGCTGCTCGCACGAACCTCCGACGAGATGCTAACCCATATTTAGCGGGGGAGGCAATGCGTCCAATCTCGGTCTTGATAAGTTCGGACCTTCGTTGCGTTGGATGACAAACGAAGCCACGATCTCTGGTCTCCTGGTGGAAGATTTCCGTGGCGAGTGGCAGCTCGTGGGGAAGCCCACAAAGTCCATGAACTGGTTTTGGTTGATTATGGAATGTTTGCCTTTCACTCGGCTGTCGTACAATCCCGTTCGCAGCGATGTCGAGGCACATACGACCAATCGGCGAGTATACCCCAGCTTCTTTCGTCCCAGCTTCTCCTAGCTGATGATGCATCACAAAACGCTAGTCCTCATTTTTGTGCACCTCGCCAGGTGATGGATGGCCAGTTGATCCATGAATCTGTTTTCCTTCCGGATCCGCAGACGTTCCGAAGGCCGGCAGCACGTCTTCCATCGCAAATAACGTGGGACGCCATAGCCACGGACGTTAGTAAGGAGCGCATAGAACCGGATCCTTACACATCGACGGGAGATGTCATTCAAGATATCCTACAAGGGGAGCGTTCAGCTTATAACCGCAGGGTACTCATGACTCTGGTATCGTCGGGTGAGTGAGACTGCGCGGAGATCACATCACTCAAATATAACGATCCTTTCACAGAGACTGGCAGGAACATCATAGAACGGGATACGGACGTGGCGCAGCTGTTCAAAGCTCTGGACTTCATTCGTACGCGCGATGATATAGAGGCGGAAGAGCGTAAGGCATGCCTCGCCAACTGCCTCCTTGCTCTTGGCGCATTTCGCAGTCTACCCGCCGACGACGCAGTACAAGAATGGACGCTCGCGACTGCAAATCTTTTATATCATGATGACAACCAGCAGATCCGTCAGGCTTTCGATGAACACGATGTTCACCAGGCAGTCTATCAGATTCGTGCTTTGTTTCAGGACGCCGTGCGGAAGATCATGGACGCTCTTACGGGCGGTGAGCCGATGTCGGATCTTGAGCGGCGGGTACTCGCTATGTTGTGGACGTCTGGTACGCCTTTCTTCGTGCCATTCACTCGGTGGTGCTCGCTCTAAGCCTACGGCATCAGACTCTGGGAAGGAGGTGATCACAAGGTGTTCCGACGTAAACACGCTATTCAACACGCTCAGCGTTGTACAGAACGACGTTAGCATGACAGTAGAATCACGAAAGCATCGCAGCACGGACTTGGCCATAGCTCTCAGCGCGTTTGACCCAAGCGCTTACGCTGCTGAGAAGGACCGGGAGTTCGCCAAGTGCCTACCAGACATCGACACGCAACGTCCGGGAATCGGCTCCGAGTTGCTGCGTTTCATTTCTCTACGGCTCGCGCAACATCTGGTCGCCAAGCTCGAACGTTTGGATCCGGACCATGATATGCTCGAAGTCTTGCTATCGTCGGGTCAGCAGATCCAGAATACTGAACAAAAGCCCAAGCTGAATTCACACAGAAATAGGGCGAGAATCGATAAGGGACGCCACGGACATTTCTCGCCTGCTAGAGTCTCTCGCTGCCGGCCGAAGCAACAAAGCAATGCCGCTAGAGACGTGGCAGATATATGTGACCGATGTAGCGTTTGTTCTTGGCACGTTTTCCTCACTACCGAGTAGCGTATGCCCGTATCGCAACAGCGACTTGACGGATCTGTTCTCCGATGCTGATGTGCAGCGACCTGGGGTTCGGGAGAACATGGATCGAATAAGGCAGATATTCGGCGACAGTGCGTGTCCTCCTATGTGTCATGCGTCATAATCTAACTCTCGATATTGTCTACAGGGCTGCTCAAGGCCGTTGAGGGACATACCAACATCGTGTGCTCCGTCTCATTCTCTGCTGATGGCTCGCAAATCGCCTCGGGCTCAGGGGACAACACCATCCGGATTTGGAACGCGGACACCGGAAAGGAAGTCCGCGAGCCTTTACGGGGGCACACGAGCTACGTCAACTCGGTGTCGTTTTCCCCCGATGGAAAGCGCCTTGCCTCGGCCTCCACTGACGGGACCGTGCGACTGTGGGATGTGGAGACAGGGCAGCGGATCGGGCAGCCGCTCGAAGAGCATACGAACTGGGTTTGCTGTGTCGCATTCTCACCCGACGGCAACCGCATCGTCTCGGGCTCAGTCGACCGCACGCTCCGACTCTGGGACGCGCACACGGGACAGGCCATCGGCGAGCCTTTCCGGGGTCACTCTGACTATGTTCAGAGCGTCGCCTTTTCACCGGATGGGAAGCACATCGCCTCTGGATCCAGCGACAGCACGATTCGACTCTGGGACGCCGAGACAGGCGAGCCAGTCGGGGAACCGCTGCAAGGCCACAATAGCTCCGTTTTTTCAGTTGCATATTCCCCCGATGGCACGCGCATCGTCTCGGGCTCCTACGACAAGACGATCCGGATCTGGGACACTCAGACAAGGCAGACGGTGGTGGGGCCATTGCAAGGGCACAAAAAAGACGTCAACTCCGTGGCATTCTCGCCGGATGGCAAGCACGTCGTCTCCGGCTCCGAAGACGGCACGATGCGGATATGGGACACGCAGACGGGACAGACCGTGGCGGGGCCTTGGGAAGCTCACGGTGGCGAATATGGGGTGCGTTCCGTTGCGTTCTCGCCCAATGGCAAGCGCCTCGTCTCGGGGGGTTATGACAACATGGTGAAAATATGGGATGGAGAGGTCGATTAGGCCAGCGTGGGGTGTCGGGATGGGATCGGTTTCGAGGTGCGTATCCGCTTCCGTCGTGCATGGACCTCCCTGACGAGTCAATGGTAGTTGACGGCGTCGATTCGCGTCCGCCGGCCAGAAGCGCATGAAGTGGAGATCGCCCGCGAAACATCATCCATGCAATTATGATATTATCTTGGACATTGCCGCGGCTTGAAAGGCGCCCCAGGTACCGTTCGCGCGACTCAGTAGGCGCCATGTTTCCATACCCAGATCTTCCAAGGTGTGCCCGTACCGTACGCCGTGTATATTTGCATCGGTTCCCCGTTCTCGTCCACGTAGTGCACTTATGTACCATACGCCCTGAATAGAGCGGTTCACCGGAGGCGACAGTAGTAACATTCATACAACGACGAAATACAACGGCGGGCGAATGATTAGGATCCCCAGGGAACGAGTGATTTTCACGTCGTCGCACATCCTAGATTTTCTACTATCCATCGAGAGAAAAGGCGTCCGACGGAGGGAAGTGAGGTACTGAGTTCAGTGTTAGCAACGCTAGCACAGTTGGGATGCGACGTTACCTTGTAAATGTCATCCCTCCGTTCCGTTACCATCTGCCCATCGAGGTTCACCCAGCGCGAGGAGCCCGATCCTTCGACGCGCCCTGGACAGATGATCGTCGTCCATCCCTCCTCCCAGCCGCCCTCTTCGACCCGGCGCGATCGACGTCCAGCGTGGTTCGTGCATGGCTTGGGGACGACAAGCGGCCGAGCAGATGCCATCGGTCGACGGTCCGGGACGGGGAGCGAAGGATGGATGCAGGTTGATACACCTCAGCAGCACGTCGGAGGCGGAAGGCGCCGCGTACTTGGCCTGCCCCCGTAGCCTTGACCTGTCAAATTCCCGAGCCCAGAATACCGTCGGCGAAGAGGCCATGAGCGCATCTTGACGGCGCCGATGGTCTTTGAACGATCGTCGCCACTTGGGAGGATCGACGGACGGCGTGGGCACCCGTCGTGTAGGTCGTGCTCGATCGCGCGGGAGGTTGGATCGAGTATGGGCAAAGAGCTGGGACGGCCGTCAGCATCGTTGTGGACCGGTGCGGGCATCAGTCCATCCACTTACAAGAAAGGCTTTGCCTCTCGCGCGTCCTTGCGACCGCGATTGAGACTTGCATCGGCGCATATGGTCCATCATGTTGACCTTCGTCCGTCTGATCGCCGGCGCAAAGGAGCATCCGAAGTTGGGAAGGGGGGTGGAGGGAACGTTGATGGGCGAGAAGACTCCTCAAAAGCTCAGCAAAGCAAGCGGGACAGGACAATCGCATATTTGCTGATGTGTCCCCGGTTCGGGAAGGCTCAGGCGGCGGAGCTGGACGCGGAAGCGGAGCGTCGGCACAGACCTCGGACACCCCAGAGAGGGCGAGAACTTGCCATTGCCTGGACTGCTTGAGCGCTTGCCGTTACTAAGCCGAGAGCTGCGTCGTCGTCAAGCACCGCCGGCCGTCGGGAAGCTAAGCTGGAGGTAGGTCAGTTTGCGCTCGAGCGCTCGCGATCGCGACGGAACTCGCTTCAGATGGTTCCTCGCGATATTGGGATCCTGGCGTGGGGTCGTCGAGTCGATGCCGCGCCCGTTACATTAGCGCGATGGCGCTGCCGCTTGCCTTGTGTGCCCGGTCTGCAGAAAAAGAGTATTAGCATGTTGGGGATGTAAAAGAGGCGTAGGCGCGCACGGAGAATGTCCTTCGAATACACACCACCCGACGTGATGTCTCCCGGAAGCTCGAACCGATGAGCTTTTCGAAATACGGCTTCGAGCGTTGGTAGGCCATGCGACGGGGGCAAGGGAAGCGCGGGGGATTCGACTATGGGGACGTGCTTCGACATGGACGTGTCGAGCCCGGCAGATTATATTCCGTCACGCGGAGCTGCATGCTGAGGTTAGACATCTGCGTGATCACCGCGCATACGGCAACGACTTACCATCGTCGATTTTGCAAAGGTGTCGTGGCCCGCCCAGTCCACTATGCATCCGACCTGCCTTTGGCTGCTCATCAGGTCCTCATCGTGGAACGCCGCGCATCGCGTCACTTAAACAAATGTGAGATGGAGTCCGAGGCCTGGAGAACAGTTCGTCACTGACTCCCGGCGTATGTGCAAGCAGAAGGTGATGAGACGCACGCAGGCCGCCGGCGCAGCGTCCGCCCATGTGAAGACGTTGAGGCAGGAGCGCCAGTACATGCAGACCACGTTATTCAGCTGGCATTCGACCCGCATACCATATCTGTGGAAAACAGAGGGAGGTCGAAACACGGCGATGACGATGCAGCGAGGGCGAGCAACGTGCATGGGATAAACCGGCGAATGAGATCTCCTCTTCAGCGTGACAGAACTTGGGCGTGGGTTGTGCGCCGTTGGATTGGCAGGCGACAAAGGTAATGCGATGTCATCGCCGCATATTGGTCGATTATCATTGAGGCGAGCGCATGGATTGCAGGGAGTGGGAGAGGCGTATCGCGGGCAGAGCGACGAAGGCCGTGAGCGGGGGCGTAAGTATACGTGAGGACGGACAAGTCGCTCGCGGTTCACAGGAACATCTCGGTTCAGAGCTCCGGTGAGAGTGCGAGAGCCGATGACGTCGGGATCGTCGGTCGCCTTTGCCCGCCAACCGCCTTGGACATCTTTCCTTTCCAGATCTCGACTCTGCTTCCAAACAAGGAACGTCGCTTCTAATCCTGGAGCGGACCACCTCTGTCAGCTCAGCTCAGCTCTCTTGCGACTCTCGGCTCTGCTGGCACCACCTACATACCGACGTTTCTAGGCGCGCATCCCGCATGAAACCACAAACGCAGGACTCACCGGCGATCGCGTCTTCACCGGCGTTGTTTCCAAGTTTGGAGTTCTGGTGAGTACCACGCCGTCCTACCCTTCATGGCGGCCCGAGAGGATGCTGGTGCAGGATTCTGCTGTGGGGAGCGCGGAGTCCCCGAAACCTCGGCGGATGATCGTACCTTGGCGCCTGCTCGGGTTGACCACCTGACATTTGGGCGTTCACCAAATGCGTGTTGCGAGTCGGACTGACTTGTTGACAGGCGCACGGGAGCCCGGTCAATCCTGGCATATCGACCGTCCGAGGCAACCCTTCGTTCGCGGCGCAATACGGATCTCAAGTCAACTCTGGGCAAGCCCCGCGACTTTGTCTTTTCCCGCCTGCAGCCCTTCCTCTGCCTTAGGTCACGCTTCCATGAGGCAGATCCAAACACAACGCCCGCGGCATATAGTGCATCGCGCAGGAATTCCGCTGCTCGCATCGCACGTCAACCGAGCTTGCGATAGAGTTGCTGCATCCCGTCATAGGTACGCCTGCCATCCTCGCCTTATGGCATTTTTCGACACTCGAGCCGACGATCACAACATCTTCATAGTCCACGCTCTGCAAGACAGCGCAACGCGCCGTTTCGGCCCGCGGATGCTCTCGGTTCGTCCACAGAGCTCACGGTCATGGCTGTGTGAATATATACATGCAAGATCTCGCTAGACACACCTTTTTTTTGCTGGCCAAGAGAGTTGCATGCGAGGACTAACAGCCTCGATGCAGGCGGGCGATACGAGCTCGATCGTGAACGACATGCTTTGGTTGAATCAGTTCGACGTGAGAGGCTCGCCTGACGCGCATGCGCCGCTCTTAGGGTCCATGACCGGCAAAGACGATTCGCAAGGCGTACAGGTGTCCGTCGTGGGTCCACGGCAATCTCTACAGAGCCTCCGATGATATTGATCCGGCATGCAGACCCGTCATCTGGCCCATCCGCCAGCGTCCGCGTCGCGATGTCGGGCGTCCACGCTGACATAGTCAACCGGAGGCCCCGCGCGCCTGATCTTCGGCGACGCAAGATCGCGTTTCAACGCGATACGGAGCACATATGCGCGTGGGGTAGTCGGTTCAGCTGAGACGGTGGATTCTTTACCCGCGAGTCATCTTTTATACAGTGGATGTCGCAGCTGTGTAACTCCATGCGGCAATTCGATGGTCGCAATGAAACGCGGCATAGCATTTCGTCGGTATTAGGGCCATGAATGAATATACCACTGCTCACGATACGGCATTGCCAGTGTCCCCAATCTCTTGTCGTCGTAGCATGGCTTGCTGCTATCACCGAAATCCACAATCCCAGCGCCCATAAGGTATACAGAAGCTCCAGGCTGTGTGCAACGATTCGTAGCTTACGAATGAGCCCAGCCATCCTTCTCCGAAATCCACAATCCCAGCGCCCATAAGGTATACAGAAGCTCCAGGCTGTATGCAACGATTTGTAGCTTACGAATGAGCCCAGCCATCCTTCTGTGCATGTTCTCCCGCGTGAGTATATCGGTCCAATGGCAATGCACACACACAACAGCCTACCGCACTGCCGCCACGCGTTGTGCAAAGGTGATACACGAGCGAACAGCCATCCTTGCCGCTTTAACCCAGATGGGCCTCTCGGCGCTGATCGTGATACAAGCTATCGACGACATCGACGAGCCGCATCCGTCGCTGACCCTTTGCCCCACGGCTTCCTCACCTGCTGCCAGAGCGACGTTACATGGACGACATTTCTGCAACTCATACCGCGGGTTTGCAGGAGAGGATAGACTGGTTAGACTACGTGAGTGATGATCACACGTACCGCAAAACGACCAAAACAGGAAACTCAGCATGCTCTGCAGCGCCTCGACCAGATACGTCGAACGGACGATGAATTTCGAACGTCCCTGCGCTCGCTGAGAGAACTGTGCGGCGAAAGCGGGCTTGTACCCACCAGGTACAGGTTGTCGGGACTGGCCAGGGTTGGGACAGATCCACCTTGCGCTGGTGGATTTGCCGACGTATATCGGGGGACCTTCAATGGCAAATTTGTGGCTCTGAAGTTCATGCGACTGCACGTCAGGGAGAGGAAATCGTTCATGAAGGTGTGTAACCTACGTTGCCAGACCACAATTATTCGCTCGGTCAACTGGCGAAAACGATCAGGTGTTCTGCAGGGAGGCCGTCGTCTGGAAACGACTGAATCACCCTCATATCGTTCCCTTCATCGGCATCGAACCGTCGTACCAAGCGTGTATCGTGTCGGAATGGATGGAGCATGGCGATGTCATTTCGTATCTCGAAAGTCACCCGCATGCGAATCGCGTTCAACTCGTGAGCGCCGCGTCTCGCTGCGCACCGTGTTAAGCTCACGGAGTCACGACAGATCACGGACATCGCTCGTGGCTTGGAGTACATGCATGTCAGCGGTCTCGTTCACGGGGATCTCAAAAGCGTGAGTGTGTATCTGCCTGAACGGTCGATCAATATTCAGTCTTCGGGACCAGCGCAATGTCCTTGTTGACAACCTTGGGTATGCGCGTCTCAGTGACTTTGGTCTCGCCACGACAGTTTTTGGTACCACCTCTTTGGCGCCGACGGCTGGGTCGTCAGCAAATTGGGGCTCGTTCCGTTACATGGCCCCTGAGTTGTCCGATATTGCGGCAAAGGATAAGAGGTTAACGTCGAAGTCTGACGTGTATGCGTTTGGTATGACCGCATGGGAGGTAAGCACATTCCGCCATGGCTGAACCACGCAAACAAACACTCTGTACAGATTTTCACTGAGAGGCGCCCGTTCTACGATATCCCACACGAGCTTGTGGTTCTTCTCCAAGTTCGCGACGGCAAGCGACCAGAGCGTCCTCTTCATGCACCAGGTCTGGACGATTTCATCTGGAGTAATGTCATCAGCTCCTGCTGGGTAGCACGTCCGTCTAAGCGACCTCGGATCTCGGAAGTACTAAATCGGCTTCAATGGTATGAAACTGCTCGACGGTTGATTGCGAAGCTGCTGGATGAAGGCCTTGCGGAGGTGGATCGTCAAGTGCTCGACGAGATGCTCTCTACAGGTTGGCCACGTCATCATGTTCCCACAAGCTCTGTACTGAACTCGCACAGAGACGGGCAGGAATGCTATATTCAATATCGCTGATGCAAGCACACTTTCTGAGTCTCTTGAAACCATTCTCGGCGAATCAACAGACTCATGTTTGCGCGAGATGCGTGCAATTGATACGATATGGATTCTCGACACAATGTCGTCGTTCCTGCCAGACGTGAACTTGAAGCGATATCCCAGACGTGTGATGAACAAACTTGTGCCTCATGTTGACAAGAGGCAACCGGGGATCCGGCAGGCGATGGCGAGGATGACGATATTCGGTGGTACGTCGCGGTGTTTGGATGTGTTGCGCGCGTTGTATTGACTTCATCGTCAGGGCAGGCTCTGCAGCATACAATGCAAGGTCATTCTGGCGCTGTGTACTCCGTCTCATTCTCTCCGGATAACTCGCAAATTGCCTCGGGCTCCGGGGACAACACCATCCGGATTTGGAACGTGGACACCGGAAAGGAAACCCGCAAGCCTTTACGGGGACACACGAGCGAGGTCTACTCGGTGTCGTTTTCCCCCGATGGAAAGCGCCTTGCCTCTGGCTCAATGGACCGCACCATGCAGCTGTGGGACGTGCAGACAGGGCAGCAGATCGGGCAGCCGCTCAGAGGGCATACATCCCTGGTTCTGTGTGTTGCATTCTCACCCGATGGCAACCGCATCGTCTCGGGCTCAGCCGACAAAACGCTCCGACTCTGGGACGCGCAGACGGGACAGGCCATCGGCGAGCCTCTACGGGGTCACTCTGACTATGTTCAGAGCGTCGCCTTTTCACCGGATGGGAAGCACATCACCTCTGGGTCCGGCGACAGCACGATTCGACTCTGGGACGCCGAGACAGGCGAGCCAGTCGGGGACCCGCTGCGAGGCCACGATGGCTGGGTTTGGTCAGTCGCATATTCCCCCGATGGCGCGCGCATCGTCTCGGGCTCCTACGACAAGACGATCCGGATCTGGGACACTCAGACAAGGCAGACGGTGGTGGGGCCACTGCAAGGGCACAAAAAAGGTGTCTACTCCGTGGCATTCTCGCCGGATGGCCAGCACGTCGTCTCCGGCTCCGAAGACGGCACGATGCGGATATGGGACGCGCAGACGGGACAGACAGTGGCGGGGCCTTGGGAAGCTCACGGTGGCGACTGGGGGGTTTGGTCTGTTGCGTTCTCTCCCGATGGCAAGCGCCTCGTCTCGGGGGGTCATGATAATGTGGTGAAAATATGGGATGGAGAGGTCGATTAGGCAAGCGTGGGGTGTCGGGATGGGATCGGTTTCGTGGTGCGTACTATCCGCTTTTGTCGTGCATGGACCTCCCTGACGAGGAATGGTAGTTGACGGCGTCGATTCGCGGCCACCAGCTAGAAGCGCATGAAGTGGAGATCGCCCGCGAAACATCATCCAGGCAGTCATGATGCTAGCTTGGAAGTTGTCAACGGCATGAAAGGCGCAACAGGTACCGTTCGCGCGACTCAGTATGCGCCATGTTTCCATATCCAGATCTCCCAAGGTGTGCCCGCACCGTACGCCGTGTATATTTGCATCGGTTCCCGGTTCTCGTCCACGTAGTGCACTTATGTACTATACGCCCTGAATAGAGCGGTTCACCGGAGGCGACAGTAGTAACATGCATACAACGACGAAATACAGGGGCAGGCGAATGATTAGGATGCCCAGGGAGGGAACGAAGGATTTTCACGTCGTCGCACATCCTAAATTTTCTACTGTCCATCGAGAGAAAAGGCGTCCGACGGAGGGAAGTGAGGTACTGAATGCACTGTCAACAACACCAGCGCATTTCGGATGCGACATTACCTCGTAATCGTTATCCCTCCGTTCCGTCACCATCTGTTCCCATCGAAGTTCGCCCAGCGCACGGAACCCGGTATTTTAACGCGTCCTAGACAGATGTTCATTGTCCATACCTCCTACAAGCCGCCCTCTTTGATCCGGCGCGATCAACGTACAGGGTGGTCCGTTCATGGCTTGGGGGCGACAAGCGCGGCCGAGTGCCATCGGCCGAAGGTCTGGAGCCGGCGAGCGAAGGGCGGATGCAGACCGATGCACCTGAGTAGCACGTCATATGGGGGGCATGGGATGATGCTCGACACGTCGAGAGTGTAATGTCGCTCACCGCGGACTAAATGCACGGGGGCGAAGAGCGTCGATGCGTGCACAGGCCATCTATCAACGCCGGAGATTCAAGGCGTGAGCGCCGTCAGACGGTAGTCGCTATGTTCGTGCCGTCGCTGGACTAATCCATGGCCGGCGGAACAGGAAATGTCAGGCTACGGTGATTTAAGAGGACAGAGGATGGTGAATACAGAAGGTATTTACATACTCTGCTGCAGACGTGCGATCCTCTCGGGTTTTGGCATGGCCGATACTTGCGTGCATCTGGATATAAGACCGGTGGGTAGCTAGCCAACGAAAGGGTCGTGGAAGGCCTTCGTTGCGAAGATATTGAGCGAGGCCGAGGCATGTAGCACGAGGAATCAAATCAATCAAAGTGGGCAGTTCAGCGGCAAAGTGACGGGGCGCGGGTCGTGATCCTCTCATCCCAAGTCAGTCACAGTCCGGCGATGGCCCAAGTGAGTCGTGACTAGTGCAGGGGGCAAAACACGCGGAAGGTTTCGCCATGCCCTCACGCGTTCCGTCCTGCGCGGGCGACGTCACGTTCGGCGCGAACGCACGCGCGCCTAGTCGAATTCCTGAGTGACTGGAAGGGACCTACGGGCAGACCGGGGATGCGATCTGATGCAGATGACCGCCAGTTGGAATTACTGGACGATGCCGGCATCCATCGTGCTCGATCGCACAGGCAGACGCATCGAGAGATAAACTCGTCGACTTTCAAGAGGTGTTGTGCCGGTTGTCCCACACCCTCGTCCCGGGATGACAGTGTCCAAGGCTGGTGATATCGGCGGCGGAAAGGATACATTCGTCGTAGATGTCAATTTACGCCGGGTTGGGAGTACTGCTAGCATGCGAGTGTGTTCCATAGTGGCGTGCAAGCAGGCAGAGAGATGCGAATTTGCACGATTCCCACGGGCTGCCTCCGCGCGGCCACAAGGCGTTTGCTGTCCGTACAGCTGGTGTACCAACGTTGAACGTCGAACGTTGAACCTCCATCAATTGGAAAATACAGAGGCCGTTCACGAACCTGGCATCACTGTACAACCTTGCCTTCGCGCCCACTTGTTCAACCAGCCGGTATTTGGCGTCCACTGGACACTTAACGTTCAGAACGCGCTCGTCTTTCTCTGCACTTTACCTCCATGAACCTCGGGAACCTCTTAGCGAGCAAGCTACACATCTCGTCCCCTGGCCATGATGTTACCTTGGGAAAGACCATAACGGAGTTTCGCGGATCTAAGCAGGTGCGTGTCTGATGGTTCTACGGCCATCTGTCGGAGCGCTTATGTAGCGACTCTTGAATAGACGTACGACGCCTTGCTCGTCATCGACGTCGAAGCAACGTGCCAAGCTGGCACAGACTTTGCGTGGCCGAATGAAATCATCGTGGGTCCTCCATACATTCACCTGCGACCCTCCACGCTGAGCTGCATCGACTCTAGGAATGGCCAGTGTGTTTGATGCGCTGGATGGACAAGGACGGGCCTTCTGGCGTCGCCAAGGACCTGCGGATAGTGGACGAGTTCAGGGCGTTCGTGAAGCCGACTTGGAGACCGGTGCTCAGCAAGTTCTGTACGGAGTTGACGGGAATCGAGCAGGTGGTGTGCAGTTAGCCCCATGTGAGGCTCACATAAACTCATTGGGTTGTTCGGCAGGCAGATGTCGACTCGGCTCCGACCTTCCCGGAGGTTTTGGCTTCGTTTCGCGGCTTCCTCGTCAAGAACGGGCTCCTCGACGCGGAAACAGACGAACGGCTCTGTCGTTTCTGTTTCTCTAGCGACGGACCATGGGATCTTCGCGACTTTCTTGTGAAGCAATGTTTCATATCGAAGGTCTGCGGTCACCCGATGCCCCATATGAATCTATCCTCATCGGCTTGATTTAGATCGACATCCCTCCTTGGATACCTATCGACTTCTTGGATACCCGCATCGTAGTTCAAGGACACGTCCGAAAGGACTTCCCAGATGGATCAAGGGTTAGTTTGGATCTATTGTCCACGTACAGCCTTGCTCACGCTTAGATCTTAGGTGCACCTCAACAAGCGCGCTCGTAGCCCTTCCATCGTGGCCCAGCTTCGCGGTCTTGGCCTTGAACCATTCGCAGGTCGGCAGCATTGTGGCATTGACGTAAGGGGCTTCCGTATATCGTAGAGGTCCCCACTGAGGGCGCCGGTTACGTTTTCGTTTATCAGGACGCTCGAAACGTCGCCAGGATCCTCGCGGAACTGGGGCGCAGGGGCGCGAAGCTCCAACCGAACAGCTCCATCGACCACAAGCGCAGGTGGCCTTGGATGGGAAAGAAAGGTCTGATTCTCGAGGAATACATCGCGGGCGCTCCTTAGGCGTATTGAAGGCGAGGCCCCATCCCGAGACGCATGGCGTTACCCCATGCCAAGGCTATGATCGTTGTGTTCACAGTGATTCGCATTCATACGCAGACACCGCTGACCTCCGGTCTCCTACTGCGAGGTCGCGGCTCGCGTCCCCACTCGGCGAGGGCGCCTCCGAACCACTCATCTGTGACTCAGTAGACGGCGATTTGCGAGATATATACATCCTGCCGGCGTGCTATCGCACCTCCGGCTTGTCCTCACACTTTCCCTCGCCATGAACCATCAAGCGCTCATCACAGTGCCATCGCTCCGCATAACCAGCCCTTCCACTGCTGCGGCGCGCCACCACCCGAGTATCGGGTTACCTCGACGAAGCACCGTTCAAACGACGAGGAAAAAAACCGTCGCATCTCGCCCCTCGCTATCGCCTTACCATGAGCGTTCATCCTCCCCTCCCCGACGAATTCCGGCAGGCCGTGGGACAGGGAACCCGCCCTACCGGTTAAAGACGGCTGACATGTCCTCCGACGAGAAAGGGTGGCGTTAGACTTCGCACGTGGCAATTCCCGTTTTGGTCGTGCTTCCCGAGCGCATCCCGATGATCGCTCCTGTCTTCCCGTCCAAGTTGCTCGATCGGACGCTCGCTGTAACCACACGAGCGTGCAGCGCTATTCGCGTCACGAAGATGGCTCGCACTGCGTTTGTTCAGAGTATGCCGGACTTGTGCGCCCATCGAACTTGTCGCGTCCCTTCCCTTGGATGGCGGTCATTCTGCGCATGACGTCGCCCGTCTTCCGCCCGCAGCATCTACACACAGCGGACCTTCATTTTGCGGTACATGGCCCCGCAACAGTGTATCGGAAGATTCGCGCGACGGTTTGGGAGACCGTCCCTACACACCTACCCAAAGGAACGGTCGTTCTCTGCGCCACTGCCGCCGCATTAGTTCAATCGAGTACGCTCGCGAATCCTCGAGCAGCGTCCAGAATGCTCCAGGATCGCCCCGATGTGGTCGCGTCCGTCATCGAGTCGTCAAACTGGACGTATATGGCAGGCACGACTCCTGGAAATGAAACTCCCCAAGGTTCATGGGACCATCGTACCATTCTCCCCGGATCCCGTTATTGGCGTCCCAATATGCCCTGTTCACTTCGCTGAATTCTGCAAATTCTTCAACGTCAACAGTCACGCAATGAAACTGGACCAAACAGTCACGATATTTTCCATAAGTCGGATATGATCTTCCTACGATCGAACCAAGACCAGACGATTCGCAAGGTTAATTATGTGTGGTCCTCCGCCGTATGTGCACCTGCCTTGCTGCCGCCCGCACTCAGCGATGATCAGATAAGATGAACTATTTCCGCAATTTCGTTTCTTAAGCCACGTTTTGCGACAAGTTCCGAGCAATCTGCGAATGACAGATGACGAATGCGCGTATGCCCCAAGACCGGCGTTGCGGTAGGCAATGGGAAAGGAAGCCCCTTCTTCAGCGCACGCCTGTGGCTCCCGCTGGCCTCCCCTTCCTCCAAATACCATTGTATGAAGACCAGGCACCTTACGGTCGCATCCCATTGGCTCGGATGGTCACGGACACGATGTCGCATCTGACCGGTATTCGCGTCTACGCCGCTCATCGTGGAATTCGCTAAATAACGGCATCTAGGCTTACTCGCGGCTCGTCGGGCTGTCGCCCAGAATGCATCGCGAACGTGCCTATCAGGCGGATCAGGGACTTGGCCTGTCGGCTCGTTCAAACGTCCCACTGCAACTCTCGAAGGAACGCTCGGGGAAGCGAGCGACGTGTGCAAGGTGAGAACATGGTTTCATCTGGCCGTTGCGGTTTGTCGTGCTGCAGCCCACATGATGCCAACTTCACCCATCGCTGAGAGATACACTCTATGAGGCGAAGGCTCTATGAGTCCCTGGTACACTCGTCGAGAGGAACCGCTTGAGTAGAGCCGAGAACGGAAAGCTGATGGGTTTCGTACGATCATCCTGGCCAGGTACACCCGACGTGTCCCGCCCGGTCGTCTCGCAGTGCTGCGCGACCGCGCGGATACTGCTGTGCGTTCGATTACAGCGTATGACCGCTTCGCCGCCCCGCCATCACCGCGTTTTGCGACGTTTGAAACTTGTAATGCTAACACAGCTTCTTGTCAAGGTCTGCATTCATCGCAAGCCGTTACTCTGCGCCACCGGTGTTCTTGGCAAATCGTGCGTCGGTAGCTTGTATACTTTTGGGCGTGTTTTTCTGCAAAACACCTGGCACTTACTGCCTCGCACTCTATCAACCTCAATGTTCGCTATAAGGAGGGCGCGCCGTTGCTTCGCGAAGCTGTGCATATCTGGAAGAAGATTCTCGTACCGCCCCTTCGGCTTCCCACCGACCCGAGATTGAGTTCCCATAACGAGCTCCCGATCCCGCGCTCATGCCCCAGCTATTCCACGCCCTCCTCGGTGTGTCCTCGGTCATTGTCTTCCGATGGCCAGGAGAGTGCGGTGGAGGGTCGTACCGGCGAGAAATATGACGCTTTCCGCGGACCGCCCATCACGGAGTGTGCGCGCAGCCGTTTGATCGCGCCTTTCGAGGCAACATAGGCTGCCGACGCTCGAGGCTTACGTCGGTGGTTGACTCCAAGTTGTACACGCGTACGGTCTCTCGAGTCCCCGCCACGATCTCCTACTTCGTAGGACGTTTCGCAGCGGTGTGCCGTGCGAATGTGCCTATTGCAGGTATATTTTCCTGTCTCCCATGTGAGTGTAGTCATATCCGCTGTACGGGGTGAAGCATTGCGATCCTCATACAGTAGAATGCTTCCCAAGGCGTCGCAAATCTGAAGATGGGGTTATGGACGCGCCGTTATGCCGCGACACACGCCCAACGCCTTTCGGAGCTCTCGACCTCTGCACGCTACCTAACAACTCACGGGCGATGGAGCAAACGTCCTTCATTGGCCGGAGTAGTGCCGATGGCTTAGCCCCACCCTTCAAGCACGCGATGCGTCCTCGCGACGGCTCCGACCACTGAGATATCGGCCTGCAATACTCGCAAGGAGCGGGTTTGAACTTGCTCCCACCACCGCTTACCGGAGGAGGCCGTGGAAGACCCTGCGCACAGGCTGCGTGGCGCTGCCAATGGCGCCCTATCATTACCATTTGCTCCTCCCGGGGTTCAGGGAGCACCGTGGTATTCACGTTTTGTCGTCTCACGGGTCGCCGCCTGGGGAGAGCATAAGTAGAGGGCGCAGTTTCAAGATACCGGTGCCTTGGTCTCTGGCACACTCTCCACCGCTGCCTACCTGCAGGAGTCACCCATCAGTGACCTCCCACTCCTCCTGCATCCCATAGCCTCCAGTCTCTTCCGACAATGACGACTGTCGTTTCGATTGACCCGGCTCCTGCCTACAACGACGCAGAGAGGGGCACCCTCGACATTACCTCCAGGCTCCCGGTTGCCAGCTCGTACCCCGACGAGAAGAAGGCAAACCTCGTAGTCGCGGAGGTCATCCCCGCCAAGAAAGACACGCCAGCCCCGGCTCCGAAGCCGGTGAGCAAGCCACCGAAGCACAAGCCTTCCGCTTGGACGCGATGGCAGGTATGGTTCAACACGTACAGGTGAGTAATGATTGCCCCAATCACGTCGTCGAAGGTCTCTGACAATTTGTTACAGGAAGTTCTTCGTCTTCACGTTCAGCTTGAATATGATCGGCCTCGGTCTTACTGCGTCGGGGCATTGGCACTACCCGCTCAAGTTCCCCGGCGCTTTCATTCTGGGCAATCTGCAAGTGGCGATCCTTGTCCGAAACGAGTTGTTCGGTCGCTTCCTCTACCTGACATGCAACACCTTGTTCGCTAAGGTAACATTAGTCACACCATCTCACTTTTATGTACTGACGAGCCCTCCGCAGTGGACACCCTTATGGTGGCGCTTGGGCTGCACCTCGGTCCTCCAGCATCTTGGCGGTATCCACAGCGGTTGTGCCGTCTCCGGACTGATCTGGCTGCTGTATCACGTCGTCAATCTGTTCCGGGCGATGCACAGCTACAACGACTCGGTCCTGGCGTTTGGAGTCGCCACGAACTTTGTAGTGGCTGCCGCCGCTCTGTCCGCCTTCCCGTGGATCCGGAACAACCACCACAACGTCTTCGAGCGGAACCACCGTGCTTTCGGTTGGTTGGGCATCATCATCACCTGGGCTTTCACTATCCTCGGTGATTTGTGGGATGTAAACACTCGGACCTGGAACCTGAGCGGCGTTCACCTGGTGAAGCAACAGGACTTCTGGTACATCATCATGATGACCACTTTGTGAGTCCTCGTTTCAACCTTTCGCCGATAGTGATGGTAATCGTTCTTTGCAGCGTCGCCATTCCCTGGATTTGCACTCGCGAAGTCGAGGTCGACATTGAGCTTCCTTCTCCTAAAGTTGCCATCGTCCGCTTCAAGCGGGGCATGCAGCAAGGTCTCTTAGGGCGTATCTCCCGTCACCCGATCAAGGAGTACCATGCGTTTGGTATCATCTCTGAGGGCACGCACTCCAAGTACCACTACATGATCTGTGGTGTGCAAGGCGACTTCACGCGCAGTCTCGTCAACGACCCCCCTCGCACGCTTTGGACGCGTCAGCTAAAGGTGTGTAACGCATGCGATCCGCCCGCTTCATTTTTTCTCATACATGCTCCACAGTTCGCCGGCATTTCCAACACGTCCACCCTGTACAAGCGTGGCATTCGTATTTGCACGGGCACTGGCATTGGAGCCGCTCTCTCGACTTGCATCCAATCACCGAACTGGTGCGTTCCTTCTCACTCTTCTGCAAACATCACAACACAACACTCACGCCTTCGTATCTTCTTGCTCTACCAGGTTCCTTATCTGGATCGGTGGGTTACACCACTATTTTCGTGTGTAGGAAGCCACTGACGAGCGTTTGTTCTCCGATAGGCTCCGATCAGGAAAAGACCTTCGGCCCGACCATCAGCGGTCTCATCCACAGGAACATCGAGCCCGAGCGAGTACTGCTGTGGGACTCGAAAGTTCGTGGCGGTCGCCCTGATACCATGAAAATTCTGAAGGAGATATATCACTCCTTCGGTGCTGAAGGTTCGTCTTACGGGTGCCTCGACTCACACGCTCTTACTGAACCGCGTGCTTCCGCAGTTGTCTTCATCACCTCGAACTATGTCGGCAACTTCGAGATCATGCATGGGTGAGCCTATTGCAATCTCTCAATCTCTGGGGCAGTTCTGACGTCTCGAGCAGTTGCAAGGAGGCCGGCATCCCCGCCTTCGGAACGCTTTGGGACTTCGTGAGTTCCCCGCCGCGTCTTATTCTCTTGAGCGCACTACTGACGCTCTCTCGTTCAGTAAACGGTCGCGGGCTTTTCCATTGTCGCATGCTCATTTGGGGGCCTTGCTGAAGGCAGCGCAGCGCGTTCAGACACTGAATATTTACCAGCAGGCCGGGATTCATCAGGGCGACAACCACGCACTATCTATCGCCAGATCCCATAGAAGGCCTTGCATGGACTTACTGTAATTTTGCACGGAATGTATAATGATATCTCGGTATGCAATGCACGCACGTAGCTCATGACCCTTCGAAGCTTCACCGCTTGTGAAAACACCGTGAGAATCCTGCTGCAGGGTCGCATCGTGTCTTCGTCACGCTCAGGCCCGTCGTTCCGTGTTGGCCTAGACAATCTTCCTTCGCAGAAGCGGGTGCATATCACGCTGAAAGGCGAAATAACTCCCAACCCCGTTCGTCGTTGCGGAGCCATCCTACGACACACCACTCGTCATGCAATTTTGCCATGATGATGACAAGTACTATCTAACGATTTTCAGTGCGATCAATTTTGGACAAATGGGTGCAAGCTTCTGGTCACTGAGGTTTCAAGTTCGATAAGATGTAGTTTGGCAGTGACTACTCGGACCCGACCTTCTCCTCTTGGTTCGAGTCTCCTCCTGGGCGGTCCATATGAACCAGATATAAGTACCCTATCCGCAGCCATCATAGTCCGTCTTGCGCTACTTGCTCCGCACTTTGGTAGCTACCGCGATGCATCCTTCGCGCTTCCGTGCTCCGTCGTCGAACTTGGCAGAATTTCGACACCCTCCGACTGCGCACGGAATGCGCAGTGACAGCTGAAGGTGTTCCTAGGTTCCACGCTCCAAAGCGGGAGCAAACAGAGCTTGCTCCGGGCGAGTCGTTCTGGCGAACGTGACACGGCTGCGTCGCCTGCTTCAGGGCTGGCGCTCACACCCTTGGGGTCATTCGGTCAATCCCCGGAGAACACTGGCAAGCCGGCGACGGTGTCGTGTGTGCGACGACCAGCCTCGTTCTGTGCACGAAGCCTTGATCAGCACACGGGAATGCGTCGCTATTGTGCGCCGGTCTTGGGCATGTGGTCTGTCTGCTTCGCAAGATCAGATCCTCTCCTTCTGTTCATCCGCAGTGCAGAACCAAGACGTATGGGATTGCTCAAACTCCACTTTTTTATGGCTGAGATCATACATTGTCGCTCGTATGAGGCTCACTGTTGGTCGATATGCTCAAGACCTCATCTCATTGGATACTATACCCTTGCGCTAGCTGGTTATATCTGCAGATCCGAGTCACCAATATGAAACTGTGGAATATGGTCTTGTGGGAAGCTATATATACTGAAACTCATCCATGCATGAGCAGATGACCTCGACGCTTAAGGATGGTTCATCATCGCTTCTACGACGCTTATCCGGAAACCATCTCATGCAGTCTGCAGCGTGAGCCCCGCCGACATTGTCATTCATTTCCCTCGCCGGTGACTCCATCGGACTTCCCTCGAAGCCAAAATCTCTCTCAGATCTTGAAACTAGCAATAACTCAGAAGGGAGTTCTCACTTTCTAGATGCTTCCATTCCGTCGCCTCGCGCTTCGGTCTCGGACGGCAATAGTGGAATGAGAAGGATTGACCGTATATATTAGACGTTGGTCAACGGACTCCTCTAGTTGGCACCGCCGATGTCCACTCCTTTCACCCTCGGTCCCGAGATAATGCTCACTACTTGTGCGATAGTATCCACATCGGAAGTTTGGCATATATCATAGATACGTCCACGCCCTCACGGTCATGTCCACATCCGTTGTAGTGCGCCACGGGTTATTAGAGACGCCTCGGATATGATCATGTTCATGAAACTATAACTTCATCTTAATTCAATCTTATGCGTGCTTCACTGCACTTCGAACACCGACGGCCTGAGTGAATACATCCGCATTAGCCCTTCGACGCATATATGCTTTGACCTATGCAACTGTAACACTAAATCGTCATGAACGGCTATTTTGACGAGGATTATAGTGTTGTTGCAACGTCTGTAGCCTGAGCCAATGCATCCTCGTCAAACGCTTCGATGCATTCACTTACACCTTTGTGACCAATGCTACTTCATCAGACCCGCTTTCATGAGGTCCCAGTGTCGACGACCCTGCATTATCCCAGTCCAGGCATGTTTCGGGCAGACGAGAATCTATCGACGTACTATTGGTCTCCGCGAGGGGGAAGCTCCCCGACGTGCGCGCCATTGACTCAGGTTCGACGCTGCAGAGTCTAGAGGGTCGAGCTATACGTCTAGGGAGTGTGGCAATAGAATATGGGGCAATTCTCGGAGAGGTCTGATTTCGATCAGAACTTCTGTCGATGCCGTGCTGCGACGGTACCCAGCTGTCCTACCTGATCGAGACTGTACAGCATCGAGCCTCTTCGCCGTCGGAGGCGTGCTATGTGCATGCTGCTCATGTCCAGAACAAACCTGGCGCTCAGACAAGCGCCTACCACACATGGTACTCGTAAGATATCGCAACCATCGGGCGCGCTGCCCAACAACTTTTTCGTGTAGACAAAGCCCATGTCTATGCGCTCGTCCCAAGGATGTCAGCTTGCCGAGGCGATGACGCAGGTCCAGAGACGAACTGTGTAGCTTCTGAGAGAGCGGTCTCGATGATGCGCACAACGCGTACGTCCAAAGATCCGTGCGCAGATTGTGCGATAGGGATTCGCAACCTTAGGTCACATAAGTATGTAGTCGGAGCGGTCTAGAACGCGTGCGCATATAGCCTGAGTCCGTATCGCCCGGATCCACGGATAGCGTTGGAGACTCGGAGCGAGCGTCCATCGAACTCAGCACTTCTGCCGCAAAGCTGTGGGCAAGTGCTTATCGCGCCGTCCTGACTCGGTATCTATGCGCATCAAGAACGTGGAGATCGCAATGATGTGTAGGATGCAGCGCGCGGACATTTGATTGACTCCGTCGTAGCGTTGGTGCAGAGGTCGGGAGGATTCGCGTCGTTCCCACTTGGCTCGCGACCGCACGCCTTCCTTTGTGGTGCGCCTCACTTATCGTGCTGTAGACACGATGGGGTGGAGTCGTGAGTATGTACGAACACAATAAAGCGTCTCCGAGGCTGTTAAGAGTCCTTATCTTTACGGCTTGCAACAGCTCGCATACAGCCTGTGATCCCTCCTCCGACAACACATGGCCGGCCATCCCTTCCGATCCGTTTGCCGTTGAGATATATTGCTTTGGAACCCCCGTCCTTCCATATTGCCCTGGTCTGCCTCGAGGTCGATCCGTTGCTCAGTAGCTTGCCCAGAATCGACACGGCCGCAACGGTGTCCAATATACTCGTTGGATCATGTGAACGTGAGAGGGCTCTGACTCCTGAATCAACGGCCTCGTGTCCGTTTCAGCTTGTAGAGACCAGCCTTGTGTATACATATGTAGTATGCGCCGGCATCTTGGACCGAAGTCTATAGACGTTGTTCTGATCCTTCAGCAAGACAGCAGAGAAACAGCAAAAACAGACCGGGATAAAAACGCTCTTAGCGCCGATGAGAACGGCCTTTTTTCGCTTATCAATATCAATGTATCAAGACCTTATCAATGTCGCGGCGACCTCCGTCGACCGAACGCTGTCGCGGTTTCTCCCGGCATGCCGCGGACCCTTCGCCATTGGCTGACGCGAGTCTGACACTAACTCGGGCTTCTCCCGTGGGCAACGTCACACGTTGCGTCGTCCCCGCTCGAAGCCAGAACGCGCGTTCTCCGAGATAGGGGCTATCGGCCGACCAAGTATGAAGCAAAAAAGCCTGTATATTCCCCGGGTGCCAGATACCAGACCAGAGACGACAAGAAACATGGGCGGGCCAGTATATATAGTACAGTGTAAGGCGAAGACGTATACGGGAGGAGGAGACTAATAGCGTCAGAGGGAGTAGGAGGGAAGGAGCAAATCTGTGGAAAAAAAGTGCGACGACGTATGCTATGGATAGCGAGGGGAAATATATAGGTCTACAGTATGCACAAGCAGAACGGCAAATGATGATGTGGATGGGATGACGGGCACCGTTAACAGGTGGATGCCGATGGTGGATTCGGGTAGGGGGGTGGGGGGGTAGGGGAATAATAAGCGAGGGCCGTCTGAGTGGGGTGCGAGGAGATGATAGACGAATAGAGAGACGAGAGATGAGAAGATAGCGGACATTGTCGAAGCTAGCTGCACTCCGGGTAGTAGGCGCGCTCGCGCTCGAACGTGCGAGGCTCGTCGGCGGCGAACGGGAGCGGGTCGAGCTCGAACGGGTTGAAGAAGGCATCGTCGACGTCAACGTAGACGCTCACGAGCGGCTGGCGCTCGGCCGGGAGCGGGACGGACGCCGGGTCGACGACGAGCGCGGAGAGAGACGACGTCGAGCGACCCCAGGGCGTGAGCGGCGCGTCCGACTCGTCGTCCGAGGTGTCCTCGATCGCGTCGGGCATCGGCAAGTCCGCGTGGTCGTCGGCGGGCGCATACGTGAAGGGCAGTGCGTCCGCGTAGGGCGGTGAGATAGAGGCGTCGACGTCGGAACTGAAATAGTTGAAAGAGGTGGCGGGCAGAGGCGGGTACGGCACGGGATATTGGTACGGGATAGCGACGGGTGCGGAGGGCGGGCCGAGGAGGTCATCTGAAGACGACGAGGGCGAGGCGAAAGGCGTGAACTCGGCGGTGTCGTCGTCCTCATCTTCGTCGACGGCCAGCACCGCGACTTGAACGTCTATTTCCGCATCGTTCTCTGCGTCATCGTCATTCAGGTTCTCGAGCAGCGAGTCGAGCCACTCGTCCTCTGAGCCACGTTTATCGGAAGCTAACAGCGCGTCGACGTCGGGGAACATAAACGACTCCCCGAGGCTGTCTTCGACCTCGTCTTCCTCGTGCTCATGTTCTTCTTGATGTCCGTCTTGTTCGGGAGCATATGTGCACGTAGCGCTGCACCGCTCCTTATCGGCGACGGCTGGGTGCGAGCGCACGATCGAGTTTTTGAGCAGCACCCAGCGGTGGAGGCTGCACGAGTCCTTGCTCCCCGAGCTCGACACCGACTGCAGCTTGCTGCGGGCGAGGGTGGAGAGCGAGGACGACAGGGACGCGGCGGAGGCGGACAGGGAGGACATCTCTCTGGCCTTCGGTAGGCGGGGACGGGAGGGAGAGGGGGCGGTGGCGGGGCGGGGTGGCGTAGCGAGGCGGGGTGGACCGTATATGCTTGTATGCGCGGGCCTGCGGACATGAATGAAGGAAGGGAGACAACGTGGTAGTCAGCACGCGACTCTTTTACGCGAGCGGGAGGGATAGAGTGTGGCGGGGTTTGGCAAAACTACTCACGAAGCAACGGCAAAACGCGGGTGACTATCAGTTGTGTATACGGTATACCAGCTCGGGGGCGTGCAGGGGATTGCCAGTCTTGGTTGAGACCCGGGGCAATTGGTGGAGCATGCTTGTGTTGTGCCTTCGACGCAGGGCGCGCGCGTGGTGAGGACAGACCGGTCTTGCGACGTACGCAGGAGGGGCGGCGACAAGGAATGTCGGACGACGGGGGTGGACGACGGAAGGGGCTTAGACACTCATGACGGCGGTGGAGGGGAGGAGCGACGAGCTGGAACAGACGCCTGCGACGCTAAATACCGCGCCCGGTCACGTGCTCACCGTAACAAGGGGTGACTCGGCTATTCCGCCGACGGTCCAATGGCATCAACGCCCGAGGCCGCCCGACGCGGCTTTCGCCCTTCGCGCTCGGCGATGGCGAGTACCTTCGCGATACGCTTGCGCCCGTCTTGCGCGAAATCGAACCTCCCCTCCGCGGAACTCACGCCATCCACGGGTTGCCACACACACATATTTCACCGCGCTGGTCCTCCGCGTCATTCACGATCCGTATTGCGAGTTTAAATATACACAGCACATTGCAACAACAACGACTCGAACCGATGATTAGTATCATGTCCATGCGAAATCCGAGACAATCGAATCAATAACTCTGCAGATCTGATGGGCCCCGCGACCAAGGGACAGACAGGTCCCCCTCAATGAGGCGATCTCAGCCGACGTCCATTTGATGGTCCTGACTCTCGTCCTTTTCCGTCTCCAGGAGCTTCTGCAGCTTTCCCACGCTCTTCGGCTCGAGGTCCCGGGCAACAGCCAGCAGCTGCGCAGCTTTGAGCGCGTCCCCGATGAGCCGGTACACCTTCGCGAGCTGGAACACAACGTTCGACTCCCCGGGCGACGAGTCGTGCAGGTGCTCCAGGTCCGTAATCGCTTCCTGTAAACACATACGCCACGACGACGGAGCACAGCAATCGCAATTAATGTTTCGATCAATGTCAGATCACACGACGACAACAAGGCGCGAGATGAGCCCACCTGGTAGCGCTTCATGCTGATAAGCATTTTCGCTCGCCGATAACGTGCGAGCGCGTTCTCGGGCGACAGCTGGATAGCCTTGTTGAGATACCTCATCGTGGCTTCCGTATCGTGGCGCCGCTCCGCACACTGTATTCGAAAAGACGCCGGTGAGCCTTAGATAAACCGCTCCGAGACGGTAAGGAAGCCACATACGATAGCCAAACACGCGACCATAACCGCGTTCCCCGGACAGATGTCCGAGGCCCTTTGGTAGTGATACTCCGCCATTCGCAGCTTGTTCGTCTTGAGATAGCACGATCCCAGGCCGTACCTGTGGGAAAGACGGGAGTAATACATGAGCATCTGCAACCAGACTTCTGCCACGGTTCTGGCGCGGGCCAACCGCCGCGCTCTCGGCACATTGGAGTGCCGCCCACGCCGGCGCACAGAAGCGCCCCCTCGGCACACCGCGCCGCCCGACCAGCAGGGATTCGTACGTACCAAGCGGAATAATGGCGCGAATCCGCGCGCAGCGCCGCCTGAAAGTGCGCCATCGCCTCCTCCACGTTCTCGTCCAGCGTCTCGTGCCCGCTCAGCGCGTGGGCGTACGCGCACCCGGGGTCGAGCTGGACCGCGCGCCGGAAGCACGTCAGCGCCTGCGCGCGCTCCTTCTGCAGCGAAAAGCAGTTGCCGACCGCGATCCACGTCTGCGGCGCGCGCGGGTCGATCCCGATCAGCTCCTGCGCGAGGAACGAGAGCTGCACGGGCTTCTGCAGGTGCCAAAGCAGGGTGGAGTACACGTCCATATCCCAGAGCCGGAACGGCTCCAGCGTCCGCACGGCCTGGAACGCGCGCTCCGACTGAGGGGAAAGGGCAGACGGTTAGTCGCCGCTCGGGCACCGAGATGGGGTGCAAACGGCTCACCGAGGCGTAATCGGCCCTTTCGTAATGCGCCTTGCCGACCATGGACATGACCCATGGGCTTCGCTGGTGTATTGCGGGAAGCTTCTCGAGCTCTTGTAAGCACAACTTCGTGTCGTACATGGCCAAAGCACGCGTTGCCCGCGCGAAGAGACGCATTAGGTCGTATATGTAAAGATCAGCCTGCTCCATCAAGTAAGCGTCTTGCGCTGCCTGCTCGTCTGCTGTTGTCCAAACGGTGGGTGCGGGTGATTCTTCAGAATGGGGCACGGCAGGAGGCGAGGGCGAATACGCATTCTCGCTGCCGGTCTGCAGTTCCTCGTCACCCTCTGTGTCGTTGGATCGCGTCCGACCATGGACCGCAGGTCTTCTCCGGGTGCTTGTCTGAGGGACGAGAGAGTAAGCTTCACCGGAACGCTCGCTATCTTAGAAAGCCATGGAGACTGACCTTGCCAGCCGGCTTACTACCACCGTTCAATAACCGCGTGCTCCTCCGGGTGACAGCCGCCGCAGGCTCCCGCCCGTTCTTCGCGCTGGCAGCAGCGGCCTTGGGCTGGGAACGACGACCGGATGATGAGAAGATATTAGCAAGCGTCAATGCCGGGCGTGCGCGTGCCTTTTTCGACGTGTCGTCCGTATCGAGGGTCGAAGGAGGAGTGGGCTTTACGGCGTCCGTCGCGGCGGCGTTCTGTCCGTTTCGTCGCGTCGACGTCTGGCGCAGCCGCTTGGTCACGGGCCCGGTCTCGTCGGCTGAGGAGAGGGGGCGCGGGGGGACGGGCTGGGGGGCAGGGACGGGCGCGGATGGCTGGGTGTGGGCGTTGAGAGGGGCGGGAGGAGGGGGCATGATGCCGGCTATGCGGTTGGGGCGGATGGAGGTCTGGATGGAGTTGTCGGGGAGCGATTCGTTGCTATTGAGCCGTCAGTATTTCCTCATGCTGCACTTTCATATCGTGATATCGAAAACACGTACCCAGGGGTCATTCGAAATGGCTGTAGGGGTTGATTATGGCGCAGAAAAAGATTCCCGGCTGCGTTCGCGGGCCCTGCAGGAGTGAAGAAGCCAGCGCCTGAAGCAACCGGAACAGGTTGAGCCGGTGGTCTTGTTGGGGGTACCTCTGATGGAGGACCCTGTTTGACGGGTGGTGGCCGCGTTGGGAAGAGCTCGTCAACTTCCGGCGCTAACCCTGAGGTAGAAAATCAGGTACTTGAAGCTGCAGAAATGACTGGCATACAGACCTGTTGCGCAAAGGCCCTCGAACGCTTCCCATAGCATCGGGTTATGGGTCAAAGCTTGGCGAAAACTGGGTGCGGCCTGATCGGGCAGATGTCCCTTCAGCGCCATCTGCCCTGCGCGACAGTGTAGGACTCCTTCTTCCGGAAAAGCGGCGGCAGTTCTGGGGCCCATAGATGCTACAGGTCGCGCACCACATTCACTGACATATTTCATTTATATGTTGATCGATCACGTACGGGAAGGGACATAACTGGAGTTCCTCAAGCTCGCCTCGAGGCTCTCCCTTGCCTGCCTGTACCTCCCGATTGCCGTACAACACTTGGCCTTGAGCTCGTGGCATCCCTGACATACGTCCGTCGGCGCTACATTCACGACACACAGCGCCGACTGCGTCAGTCCCGCGTGGAAGAGCGCGGTCGCATACAGATGACGCGCGTCATGGTTGTGCTGATCAAGCGCGAAGTACCGCTCCGCATAGAAGATGGCCGACCGATGGAGCCCAGCGTCGACGCAAGACCAGATTAGAGAGCTAAACCGTTGACACAGGTGCGGTACGAAGGCGGGCGTGGCTTCTGGCTGCATGTTGGTCTACGGAAATGGCATAGATGCTGGAAGGGTGTAACAAATCGTCGTATGGCCGCCCTGCAGAGCCCTGAGACGAGAGAAAGTAGTAAGCAGCCCGTCCCTAGGGCCGATAGAGTTGAATAACGCTCAAGATGAGAGCGGAGAAAGGAAGGGATATTGTAAATGAACGCCGCCCGTATTCACAACGCCCAACCGGGAAGAACCCGTGGTGGGCTCACGTGATCACCGTGTTCGTGTTTTTCAAGTCCGTTTTCCGCCAAACAGCGCATCATGATCGGATCCACCTGCAAGGTCATCCTGCTGTCCTCCTATAAAGCTGGTGCTCGACGCGCAAAAAGGAAAAAATCGGTGACTCTGGGTGAAGATGCTCAGAATGAACGCGGCTGGACGTCCTGGCTTCAATATCTGGCCTGCATGCGAAAAGAACTAGAAGCTTCGGGCCGGAGATCTCACGCGCCCGGATAAGTATTCTTCGCGGGCAATGACAATGCGTGCTATGTCTGTTCGAGGTATTTACATAACAGCTGCGTACAGGGCTGCGCAGGAAAACCAATTCAGGAGGGGATTACACTGATTGTTGAGCAAGGACAATGTACCTGAAATCGGTGTACTTTTCGTTGACCGCTCAGTATACATCTCAAGCTCATGACCGGGCGGTACCGGTTACAGCTGGCTGCATATACGTTTCAAACGTCACAGGTCCGGGTTCTAGTACTTGGCGGGCTTGCTCGACATCAGCTCTATGGCGGCAATCCGAAGTTCTCCTCGCACGGCCATGCCAAGATAAGTACGGATATCGGCTCAGAGTGATGGCCGACAGTACTAACGTTAGGCTCTCATTATATAACGACTGACAAGGTTACATGAGGGGATTGCCCAGAGCAACGACTCAGAGATCTACCTGGACTGCAACAAAAGCTTTGAAATGATAAGCCGTTCCTCCGAGACATAACGGAGCAACGTGCATCACTCGACCTAGATACTCCTGACTAAAATCGTCGTGTCGTCCATCCACCGTTCCATCATCTCTACCGTCAAATGACTCGAGATCTTCTCTTCGTCTTCACCTCCTAAGGCGTGCCTCAATAGGCCTAATGCCTTGTTAGCCCCCTCTGGCACCCCGGCGACAGCCTCCATCCAGTCTGTCGCAAGCTCGCCGACCATCATGTCTTCCTCTTCGTCACTGCGGAGGTCGTATAGCCCGTCTGAGCTCATGATCAGGAATCGCTTACGCGGCCGCTCGTCCACGTCCCCCAGATACACGTGCTGCACCTCCGCGACATTCGACAGATACGGCGGTGACAGATTTCGGGCGATGAACCTGTCGACATCTGCCACTGCGAATTGAAACGGGGGGCCTACGTTCATGAGCAGACGCTCCGTCCAGGATTTGGGGAACTTGAATTGCAGGTCTCCTACGGCTTTTACCGGAATCAGGATTTCGCCCGCTTCCAATGATCGCAGACATACCTCTGGTCACTGCCATCATACCCAGCACTCTGTCATCCACGACGCATTCTGCTTCCCCGGGATGCTCGCCCCTGATGCGTCCGGCCTCTTCGGGGTTCTTTGCATTATGATTGCTGCTGAGAACTCGGATATCCCACTCCCCTGATTGATCTTGGGTTCCTAGCACTGGGGCATTCGTGTGCCTCTCAGAAATGGACCTCGGAGATGGAATCAAGAGGCTTACCACCATCGCAATCTCCTAAGCTTGCGACCCAGAGATTTCGTCCGCTCGGATCCAGAATCGAGATGAGCACCGTTGATCCCTGCTTACAACGCTCCCCCTTCAATGTCCTTTCGCCACTATCGTTCAAGATGGCCCTGATCTCCTCCCCGGAGAGGTCAGTTAATGGGTCGATGTCCTCCGGGAAGATGTCGAAGAGGTCTTTTCCGAGCTGTTCGTCGAACGCTTTGATTTCCTTGACGAGGAGGTTGGATATGAGCGAGACCGTCGATTCGGCCGCGGACGAGCTGGGACTCGCTAACGCCTTCCGCAGCGCGCGCTCTATCACCGACGGCAGCGTGTTAACCGTGTGCTCGACGGTGTCGTCCCCGGCATGGCCTACGACGATATAATCGTCCCTATTGGCGCATATTTACACATCGGCTCACCGTCGAATAACCCACAGAATCTCCATACGCCTTCCCCGATCGTCCAATCTTGAGCGACATATCGGTCCTGGTTGCTCCAGTCCGCGTCCGCGTACGGCTGGAAGGAGACGGCGTCCCAGCCACCGATACTCCGAGCGCCCGACGAATGTGCGAGCTCCACCGACAAATCAGCGTCGGTGAGTAAAGTGTATGGCCACGGACCGGCACCGGGCCCCCATCCCATATCCGTCCATCCTCGTCTGCGGACCATGATTAGTTAGGTGCCCTGCGAGACTGTGAGGCTAATCAAGTACGAGCGACCGTGTAAATACAGGGAGGACTCGAGGGAACCAAGGATCTACTTATGTCATGGTGCGACCCATACAAGTACCACCGCCGTGAAAGATCGAAGCCCGGGTAGGTCTTACTACCGGTGTCGAAGGCGGCTCCAGACGTATTGAGACGCTTGTGCACCTTTCATCAAAGAGCGCCCGGTGCCGTAGTTATGTGATGCGTTCGGTCAATCATCACAAGGCGATGCTGAGCGGACCAGCAGGTGCTGACAGAGGACAGAGATCTGTGGACGCAATTCATCAAACCAGCTTTTCAATTCTACCGCATTTGCCCGGCCGACCGACCGGTCGCCGTGTGCTATGCACCAGCTTCGAGTTCTCCGAAGGGGTATATACTCCGGATGCCGGATTACCAAACGCAGCGAAGTACAAAGAGAGATGGAAAGCATGATCGGCGATCAGCGTTGAAATCCGGTCCTCAGCATGGTATACAGTCATCTGACGGAGGCTATTGCTACAGTGAATATGCGAAGAAAAGGATACATGGGATAGGGGAGCAGGCGATAGCACCCAGCGCTTGTTATCATGTCGTCACCGCAGAACCCATCCCGATCTGCTCGCGTTCGCCCTTCTCTTGCTCCTCGGCCCTCTCCTCGGCCTCGGGGTCTTCGTCGATACGGTCGCCGACGGCAGCTGTCGCACTTTTCGCTTGTTTCTTCCGCTTGGCTGATTCCTTCAGCTTCTCCCACCTCTCTCGAAATCGAGTGATCATAGCTTTCTGCAACCATGCGCAAACGGCCGCCGTCAGCGAGCACTCACGGCAGTCTAATCATTGATGTCGTCACTCACCTGCTTCTCGTTCTCCGACTTGAGCACGCGGACTTCTTCCTCAAGCTCTCGTACTCGCTTCACGAGCCCGGCTTCTCGATCCCGACCACCTGGACCGGGGATGCCCTGCGGCATCGGAGGCAAGTTGATGTTCAGGGGAGAAATGTCGGGTACCTGCCCTGGGATCAGGGGTTGGGCTGTCCGTTGAGCCATCATGGACGAAGCCATCGCCCTTTGCGCCTAGATTGGGATGTAAGGATTGACTGCGCATATCAGATCATCCAGAGGCGACAGTTCACCTCTTTTCGTGCCATCATCATGCTTTCTCGCAATTGAGCATCCTGTTCCCGTCGCATCTTCATGATTCGCTCAGCAGCCTCAAGCTGTTTCTGCACCCTCGTCAGATCTTCCTTCAATTGTGCATTCTCTTTGCGAAGGAGGACGGCAGGGGAGGCGGGCGGGGACTCCGAGGTCGAAGGGATCAGGCAGAAGGATTCCGCCAAATCATCATCTGGAAGGAGTGATCTCAGTTCGGCTTTATCGGTGCGGAACCAGCACGTTGCAGGCTCACCGTCGTCGATGAAAACTTCTTCAAGATCATCGCGCAGGTCGACCGCGTGTGATGGCTGCTTGGGTGGGGGGAACGTGGTAGCGCTCGATTTAGCCGCGGTCGACCTCCCCAGCCTGCGCTGTGTCATTCTCGCGCGGGTAGCAGCCATAGGATCTTCGAAGTCTGTATCACTGCTTGAGCTCCCTTCTCGCCCAAGCGGCTTCGTAGGTTTCGAGGACGACGGGGTCTCCAACGGCGTGGTGGCAAAGGCGAGCGGCCGATCGAATGTTTCCAGTATACCCTCTACATCCTGCAAGCGCTTCCAGAACTGATTGAAAGCATCACCAGGGTCATGCGTAGACTGGCCTTTCGTTTAGTTCCGGGATTCTCCGTGAGCAGACAATGAGACTCACCTGCTGCCCAAGGACCATGAAAGACTCTTCGACCGTATCTCCGGAGTCCACCAGGCGGTTAACGCGGCTCTGGTCGGGAGAAGTAACGGGCGGTCTGGACCCAGTGGCACTATACGGGGAAGCAGCTCGGTTGGAAGTCGAGTTCCTTGAAGGAGGCGGCTTGAACGGAACCCGTGGCAAGGCGGGGTCCTTGCCTTCTTCACGCAGCTTCTCTATCTTTCGCTGCGTCTCCCGGGCGACTTTGTTATGCTCGTTGACGAGCATCCTTAGTGTTCGTTTGGCACTCTCGTCGTGAGACTGGTCGACGCAGATCTGGAAGGCTTGCGCGGCCTTGTAGTGTTCCTCGCTCGCGGGGATGAGGAGGCCTTTGGCCATATAGTCGTCAGCATTAGCGGCGTGCACATGCGCCTTCGGCGACTGTCATTTAGCCACAGACCAGACGTGTATATCGTAGCATTGCTCACCGTGTTCAACGCCCCAGTGTCCGAAGTTGCGGGTGGCATGGTTGTGAGCGTGCGGTAAAGTCGAGGGAGGTGGCATGCCGCATGGGGGAGGCTGTGAGCTGCTACACTGCTCAGAGTCAAGGTTCGCCAAAACGGGCGAAGCGCAGAAAACGTCTGGCGCGAACGCGTCTCTTCCACCTCGCTCTACTGCACCTCATTTCGTACGATGTTCCAACGCGATCCAAGAGCTGGCGCGTTCCTGGGCGGTGACCGAGTGTCTGGGCAAGACATACGCGATCAAAATGGTACGCCCAATGAGGTACTGCGTAATGTGAAGGAAGGCTAATATTCGATTCTCTCGATGCATGGATAGTTATCGCTGCTCAGACGATCGCGAACATCGTGAAGAGTTCATTGGGCCCTCTTGGTCTGGATAAGATGCTAGTGGACAACATTGGAGTGCGTCTCTGCTCCTCTGCTCCCCCGCGACGATCTGACGTTCGTTACTGCAGGAAGTCACAATATCCAATGACGGAGCTACCATCCTCTCCTTACTCGAGGTCGAAAACCCTGCCGGCCGCGTCTTTGTGGACCTCGCTCAGAAACAAGACAAGGAAGTCGGCGATGGGACGACGTCCGTCGTGATCATCGCTGCGGAACTTCTTCGGCGAGCAAACGAGCTCGTCAAAGCCAAGATCCATCCGACCACCATCATCACCGGATATCGTCTTGCCTGCAGGGAGGCATGCAAATTCATGCAAGATCAGCTCAGTGTAAAGGTGGATACGCTTGGACGGGAGGCTCTGATCAACGCCGCGAAGACTAGCATGTCTAGCAAAATCATCGGCAGGTGCGCATCGACCTCGTATCTCGCCTTTAAAAACATTTATCATCCCGAATCGCTTAGTGATGACGACTTGTTCGCGCCCATGGCTGTCGATGCGATGCTCGCAGTGAAGACTGTCAATACCAAGGGCGAGACGAAATACCCCGTGAAGGCCGTCAACGTCCTCAAGGCACACGGTCGCAGCGCTCGGGAATCGATGTTCGTCAAGGGTTATGCACTAAACTGCACGGTTGCCAGCCAAGGTCGGCACACTAGTTTGGGTTACAGAATCTAAATCTGAGAAATCGTTCACATAGCCATGAAGAAGCGCGTAACGAATGCAAAGATCGCATGCTTGGACATCAACCTCATGAAGACGCGGATGCAACTCGGAATTCAGATCCTGGTAGACCAGCCTGAGCAGCTGGAGGAGATCCGTAAACGGCACGCTTTCCCCGTTCTCTGTACCATACCTGGCTAACACACGCGAACAGGGAGGCCGAGATCACTTTAGAACGTATCCGCAAAATCCTCGCCGCTGGCGCCAATGTGGTTCTTACCACGAAGGGCATCGACGATCTCGCGCTGAAGGAGTTCGTCGAGGCTGGCGCTATGGCCGTCAGGCGTTGCCGCAAGGAGGATCTCCGTCGGATAGCCAGGGCGACAGGCGGCCAGCTGATTTCTAGCATGGCCAACCTCGAGGGCGAGGAGACCTTTGAGGCCTCGTACCTCGGCACTGCGGAGGAGGTCGTGCAGGAGCGGATTTCGGACGATGAGCTCATCTTGGTCAAAGGAACGAAGGTGGTGAACTCCGCGAGCATCATCCTTCGGGGCGCGAACGATTACATGTTGGACGAGATGGAGCGTTCGCTCCATGATACGCTCAGCATCATCAAGCGTACCCTGGAAAGCGGAAGCGTCGTTCCCGGCGGTGGTGCCGTTGAGACCGCGCTCAGCATATACCTGGAGAACTTTGCGACGACCTTGGTCAGTGCTGACCAGATTTTACCTGTATACTAATTGCTGACCTGGACGGGTCGCGCAGGGCTCAAGAGAACAATTGGCAATTGCAGAATTTGCTTCAGCGCTCCTTTCGATCCCCAAAACGTTGGCCGTGAACGCCGCGAAAGACTCGACCGAGCTCGTCGCCAAGCTCCGCGCGTATCACAACGCCGCACAGAACGCGCCGACGGGCGATCCGAAGAAGGTGCTCATGCGGCACGGCCTTGACCTCCTCAACGGGGAGGTGCGGGACAACGTCACCGCGGGCATCCTTGAGCCCACCATCAGCAAGGTGCGCAGTCTCAAGAGCGCGTTCGAGGCCGCTGTCTCGTTGCTACGCATCGACGACGCGATCCACTGCATCCCAGGTTTGTCCCTTCACATTTGATTTCGTGTGATATGACGGTTGTTGATGAGTTGCCGGTTCTTCACAGAGCAAAAGGGTGAGCCAGACCCTCACGGCCACTGAGTAGCGTAGACTCCTTGTAATACTCATAACACCGGCTCACGAATGACAATTCTGAGCACCTATTCGTTAAAAGATAGAACAAGACATGAACGAAGCCGGCAAAGAAGGTGCGAAGCAACGAGCATGCGCTGCAAAGTAGCGATCATGTGACGGATACGCGACTTCGGAGTTCCAAACTGCCTCGAGGCCGGAATGTTCGGATGCGTGAGCGCGTCTTGGTTCGTGTTTCTCAAAGCCAACCGCGACGGCCAACGCCCGCTACAGCTTGTCTTCAACCTACTCCCCAGCGAGCAACAAGCTGCCGCCTCTTGTTTTCTACACGGCGATCCGACATCTTGCCCTCACCTTGACTGTCATCTAGCCGATCTCTTTCATACAACACCCATCATGTCCACGTTCATCATCTTCCGCGACGACATTCAAGCTGCCTCTGAGTTCTTGCCGGGGAAACCCAAGGCACTCGTCAGGAAATCGAAGAAAGAGACGAAGTCATCAAGTGCGGGACCCAGTCGCTTACCACTGGCGAGCAAGCCGTCGTTCAAGAGCTCCCGGAGCCTCGCTACCCTGCAGGCAGGGCCCGATGCGCTCCCTAACAAGGAGAACGTCAACCCCTTTACCGGAGAGCGTACGCTCTCTCGTTCCGTCAAGGAGAAGAAGGGGGCGAAGAAGGCCAAGGGTATCTCGCCCAAGGCTGATGTCCTTCAGTCAAAGACGCTGCCCTCGTCCACAAAGAAAAGCTTCCGATCCGACGAAGATTGTGCATGCAGTCCATGCCCGAGCGCGGACATGTTGAACGTCATGTCGCCCCCTCTGGACTTCTCTGCGCACACGTTTAACGTCGATCCTACGGGAGATGAAGACTTCTTCTCATCCCTCAGTATCGTCACAGATTCGCTCGAGCAGATCATGATCGACGCGCGATGTTACGAGCTCACTGTCTCGCCGCTGGCGGACATATCTCCTGCATATGATTCTCCTTCTGCAAGCATCGCCAGAGGCGATAACGAACGGCTCACCGGTAGCAAGGTAAGGGCGCACGATTTCCAGAGTCGCATGCGCACGTGTCTCATACTCGTTCACAGAACCACGCCTCCTTACTTCCTAACTCCATCTCCGACTTCGGGGCCTCGATGCCTTCAGATGAAGACACGTCGCTTCCCCCATCGCCAACCCTTTCGTGGGCCCATTCGTCGGATAGCGAGAACGACGAAGACTTTTCCTGGCCACTAAACCAACAATTCATGCCGTTACCCTCCGTCTTCGGTGATGACGAGAAACCGGCAGAGGACCTGACCTCTTGCATTGACGACATTCTTGGGATGACCACGTTCACCACACCTGAACGTGAACGTATCTATTCCGGCTTCGCCCTCGTAACACCCGAGGGAAGCCCCTCTCGCTCCCGTCCAGTCGGCGTTGACTGCTTCGGCGACATCGCGTACAGACCGAACTGAGGATAAGGATATGCTCCCGCCTCTATCATTTCCTTTCGCGCTGCCCTCGGCTGTGAGGTTGATTCCGTATACCCTCTCCCCACATGACGCCGGTCACAAATGCGCCTTGCGCACTTTACGAATCATCCAACGACATTTTGACTCTTACGACGGACATCTGAACGATTATTTCACGACATTCATCTCATCGGACCCACGCAGAACGTGTTGTATCCTTGTGCCACCACTGTTGGCGTATGGTCCTTGTATATACACTTAACTTATTATAACATTGCTATCATCTCTATGTCAATCCCACAAATACGAGTGTGATTCTATTCGTTTGCCTCTCTTGCCTGGAGAGGGGGAGTCCGATAACGTCGCGACGAATACGACGGATCCGTAGACTTCGTACAT
Source organism: Punctularia strigosozonata HHB-11173 SS5 (assembly GCF_000264995.1). Classification (NCBI taxonomy): domain Eukaryota; kingdom Fungi; phylum Basidiomycota; class Agaricomycetes; order Corticiales; family Punctulariaceae; genus Punctularia; species Punctularia strigosozonata. The sequence continues at coordinate 88,176 of NW_006767455.1, forward strand.
CGTACAGCGTCACGACCATACTACAACCGATTGTCATGCTAGACGCTTTCGATATGAGACCGCCCGAACCTGACTGAAGTACACTCACGGCGAAGGAATCACTTTACGCGAACAGCCCGTAGTCGACGATGAGCAGGCTCTGGACGACCTGCTCAAAATCCTTCTTGGCACTCTGATAGGCCTGGTCACCTGCTATCTGCTCATCGGGCAAGGCGGGGTTTATCGGGACGTTGCATGTCACCACGAAATCGATGTTGACGTTCGGTCTTTGGACCCTATACAACGCAAGTAAGATGCGAACCCGGTCCGGCGTCGTCCGGTTGAATTTGGCGACGAGCTGATTGCCGATCAGAGTCACCGGGCTTGGAGTATCGTTCCCCGCGGATGGACTGCTTGAGACGAAGACGCTGTCCACCGAAGACGATAGCGCGGAGTTGTCGTGCGCTACCGAATCGAAGTGGAATCTAGAACAGAAGACAAAACCGGGCCGCAGTCAGCGCCAAGATCAGCGTATGGTGATGCGTTGTCGATGGGAATATGAGGATAGACAGAACTTGGCTGCGTCCTGCGGATCGTCCGGTTGCACGCGCTCGAGGATCTCGAATATAATGCTAACGTCCGAATCGGGGCAAAGGAAGACTTCTTGCGTATCAGGAACTTGGCGAAGGTCTCTGCGCGGGTCGTGGCAAGTGCGATGGCGCAGCAAGAAAGGCGTAAAGATGACAGCATCGTCGGCGCGTTCGCGAGACCGTACAGAGACCGAGGCAACCGACATCAGGTGTCAGGCAATCGAAAAAAACGGGTCACAACGTAGATAGCCGTCGTTTCGGATCCGCAAACGTCGGGTTTGTTGGGGTCAGGGGAAGGCATCCGGGCGAAATGAGTTGTTGCAGTGCTGCGTGTGCTGCGGACAGGACGTACGATGCGTCAATGAGCCGCGTGGGTATCACCGCGGTAATAGCGCCCCCAAAGAGATCTCTTTGCCCGAAAGCAGGGAGGACCATCGTGGACTGGAAGTAGCTTGGGCGGTATGGGTACCGGTGTATTCACTCAGGTTGTGGAAGATCGTCAAAGCCATGCAAGGCGGTGCTCCCGGCGTTCTCACTAAAGCACCCCTATGGTAGGGTTAGGGCCACCCCGCAGTGCAGCGGTGCGCAGCAGAGGTGAAGCATGCTAGCTACGAGCTCCGCAGTCCGCGTCCGCAGAACAAGCGATTGCACAGTCCGGACGTGCGTCTGCGGTCAGACTGTTCCTTTTACCGCTGCCTTCACCCCTCTGAGTCTCTAGACTGACGGAATCATTGAATCGAGGCGGAGTGCCCAGCGTCAGTTATGTTGATTGATCAGTCGGGCGTCGTATATCTCGGGAGGTGGACGAAAGCGCAGCAGCAGCACCATCTCGACAACGCGTCGCCCCCGATCTCGCCTTTCGCGACCGCCTGCGCCATCACTGGTACCGCTGTTGCTACTGCTGAAGCTGACAGCGAAGAAGAAGACTTCAACATGTCGCTGCGCGGGAGAGTCATCCTCATCACAGGCGCAGGTAAGCACGCAATCCACCCTCTCTCCCGGTCGACGAGGTACTGATCTAAAGATGGTCGTCAGGCTCGGGAGTTGGTCGCGCAGCCGCCTTGCACATAGCCAAACGCACCGTGCACAATCCAGCCAAACTCTTCCTTGCAGACGTCTCGTCTGGAGGCCTGCGGGAGACGTTGTCCATGCTGCCGCCAGAAGCGGTCGCCTACGGCACTGTCTTCAATAGCTCAGATTCCGCGGCGTGCCGAGAGTTCGTGATGGATGCTGTAAAGAAGGAGGGGCGCATCGATGGCGCGCTGTTGTGCGCGGGGATGCCGGCGATGGCAATGCCCATACGCGAAACGTCAGACGAGTACTTCCAGCAGGTGATGACCGCAAACGTCTTCAGCCTGTTCGCGACAATACGCGCGATCGTAGCGCTTCCCGTGTCGCAGACGCCGGGGACGAGCATCGTCGCGGTGTCATCGGGCGTAGGGATTGAAGGTGCGGCGGACTTGAGCGCGTACAGCGCGACGAAGGCGGCGGTGATTGGGTTTTGCAAGAGCCTAGCTAAGGAGTTGGGGCCTAGGGGGATGCGGGTCAATGCGTTAGCACCGGCATACATTCAAGCAGGGAGAGAGAGGGGCGCGATGGCCATGAATGGAGAGGATGTGGGGAGGAGCGCGTCGGAGCGAACACCTTTGGGACGCATGGGCCAACCGGAAGAGGTTGCGAGCGCAGCCGCGTTTCTGTTGAGCGGGGACAGCAGTTTCATCAGTGGGAGCGTCATGGAGATCGACGGAGGGAAATAGAGATCCTCATGGAACTTCACGCCTATTTATTCATTCAACATAATCTTGTCGTAATAGCTGTTTCCCGCATTAGTATATTCGTGCTCTGTGAATGAAGATCAGGGGGGAGCTCACCGTTCGTTCTACGAAAGCACCCTGCGGATGTGTTTAAGGTCTGCATTGAATTTGATTATCGATGGACGCCTAATCTGCCGGTAACGTATCCTTGCTCGCGGGAACCCAAGCTCGTCGTTATCAGAGTACAGTTATGATTGATACAGATATGATACATTGGAGGTCTGCATCTGGAGATAGAAACGTCAGCGAATCACAGGAAAGCAGTACAACGTCGTCTCACCTGCACGCGCTTCCAAGACTATATCTTCACCAAACTCCAGAGCTCATCCCCAAGATACGTGACTGTTTCTACTCCCACATCCTTGTTGACGCGCTTGATGTCCTCAGTGCTAAGCTTCGTGATCCCAATGCCGACAGGATGCTCCTTTCCCTCCGCAAATATCGCGACGGGGGTATTTTCAGGAAGCGCCTTCTCCTTGGGAGGAAGCCAGCCACCGGCGGAGGTCAGTCCGGGGCACATCATGTGCGCGCCTGCGAGAAGGAAACGGATGGCGCCTCGGTCTATTCCGACTTTAGGAAGAAGGAACGGATCTTGAGGAGGATTTGGACATCAGCATAAACCATATAGAGGACGAAAGTATAACATACACTTATGGAGTAGTCTTAGCGTCGGGTACAAGGGTTCATCAAAGTGCTGGAAGAACAGTGGTTCGCCTTGCACAGCATATATGGAGATATGATCTCTGCTAGGATGAGTATCAACATTGGGCGGTATGTTTAACGGGATTAGGTAGTTCGCACCACTTGACATGCACAAGAGTCTCCTTCTTCGGCCATATCGATTCCAGGGTTTCCGCGTCGATTATCCACTGGGTGAGGAGAGCGGATCGGATAGATCTCTGCACCGAAGACTTGACCGGTGTCTGCCCCGAGATATCGGTTGCTGCATGAAACCTGTCACATCATATTATTAGAGAGTATCGTTTAGATGTAAATGCCCATGCCTCACTTCTTGAACATGGTGGTCCTCACTGAACGTGTACCTGGCGTGTATCGATGCCCGAAGCAAGAGCCTGCAAGCGAGGCCTTCAAGCGCCCAGTGGCTGTGGGATCAGACCACCTGACCACTGAATTCAGGCTGAGATTTCCGCTTTAGGCCCTCAGCCCAGCCTCAACACCAGCTGTGACCAAGCAGCAATCTTGCCACCAACCACACACGACGGCGACGCGTTAATCGCACAACGCTGCAGCCATGGAGGTATGTGGGATGTTTTCTGTAATGCACGTCAAGCTCCGAGACCGATGCGCGTCGCTTTCCAGGCTATACTCGACTTCAACCAGGAGTTCGATGTTGGGCTCCTCGATAAGATTGTCATGGCGTTCTACACCGGGGCGGGAGCTGAGGTGCGTTCCTGTCGTATTGAATCTATTAAACACAGATCTGATCCTTGTTCCTGTTCCTTCCATCGTTCTACGCGCGAATAGCAACAACAAGCTCAGCAGATCCTCACTCGGTTCCAAGAGGATCCGAACTCGTGGACGCGGGTTCCGGATATCCTCGAGCGGTCATCATTTCCTCAGTCAAAGGTACGAATGCTTTCTCGCAAGCGTTCGCTCTGTTTCAGATCCTTAACTTCCAACACTTCACCCGTAGTACATCGGCCTACAGATCCTGGAGAAGCTGATCCTCACGCGATGGAAGACCTTGCCCGATGGGCAGCGACAAGGTAAGCTCGTTGTTTCTACTCCTGTTCTGATGACCGAACTGCTCGCAGGTATCCGGAACTTCATCATCGGCATAACGGTCAAAATCGCCTCGGACGAGACATCCTTGCGGAAGGAGAAGACTTTCATCAACAAGATCAACCTTGCCCTCGTTCAAGTGCGTCGTCTGACCCTCATATAAACATGCAATTCACCCTGACGTCGTCTATCCGGCACCGTAGATTCTCAAGCAGGAATGGCCACACAATTGGCCTACGTTCATCCCCGAACTGGTCGAATCTTCCAAAACGAACCTGTCGCTCTGCGAGAACAACATGGTCATCCTGAAGCTCCTCTCCGAAGAGATTTTTGACTACTCTGCGGAGCAGATGACTCAGGCGAAGGCGAAAAATCTGAAAAACCAGATGTCGGGCGAGTTTTCGGACGTATTCAAGCTGTGCCAGGAGATTCTCGAAGAGGCGCAGAAGACGAGTTTGATCAAGGCTACTCTCGAGACGTTGCTTCGCTTCTTGAATTGGATTCCTCTCGGTTATATTTTCGAGACGACCATCATCGATTTGCTTCTTAGCAGGGTACGTTCATCTCCAGAGCTCTTCACCGTGATCAGAAAGAACTTAATTTATTGATATTAGTTCCTTGAAGCACCGGAGTTCCGAAATCTTACGCTCAAATGCCTGGCTGAAATTGCCGGGCTGAACGTTGGCCCCGAGTACGACCAGAAATTCGCTGTCCTGTTCGCCCTCGTCATGACCTCCACGAATCGCATGATTCCTCCCAATACCAACATTGCGCAAGCGTATGCAAATGCCGGCGACTCCGGGCAAGAGCTCGTCCTCAACCTCGCCCTGTTCCTCGCGAACTTCCTTTCGAACCACCTCCGTGTCGTGGAAACGGAGGACAACCGCGACGTGCTCTTGAACGCTCACCTCTATATGGTGAAGATATCCCAGGTCGACGAGCGAGAAATCTTCAAAATCTGTTTGGAATACTGGCTCACGCTTGTGAAGGAGCTGTACGAGGAGATTCAGAGTCTGCCCATTGGAGACAGTGGACTTCTGATGGGCCTCAGCTTGGGCACCGGTAGCTCAAGCGTACTCAATGGCATGGCCTTACGCAAGAATATCTACAGCGATGTCCTGTCGAACCTCCGTCTGGTCGTCATTGAGCGGATGGTCAAGCCCGAAGAGGTTCGTACCTCGTTCTCGCGCCGTAAAACTCAACACTGACGCATCGCAGGTCTTGATCGTGGAAAACGAAGAAGGCGAAATTGTTCGCGAATTCATGAAGGAAAGCGACACGATCGTGCTGTACAAGAGTATGCGCGAGCTGCTCGTGTACCTCACTCACTTGGACGTCGTCGACACCGAGACAATCTTGACCGAGAAGCTTGCCAAGCAAGTTGATGGTAGCGAGTGGTCTTGGAACAACCTGAACACGCTCTGCTGGGCCATCGGTTCCATCTCCGGAGCTATGAGTCAGTATTTTCTGGTCATCACAGTATCCTCGGCTGACTTCCCCATCTGTAGACGAAGAGACTGAGAAGCGGTTCCTGGTAACGGTAATTAAGGACCTTCTTGGGCTCTGCGAGATGAAGCGTGGCAAGGACAACAAGGCCGTCGTCGCGTCGAACATCATGTATATCGTCGGCCAGTACCCCCGCTTCCTCAAGGCGCATTGGAAGTTCCTCAAGACTGTTGTCAACAAGCTTTTCGAATTCATGCACGAGACGCATGAGGGTGTACAGGACATGGCTTGCGACACCTTCATCAAGATTGCGCAGAAGTGCAGGAGACATTTCGTCATGCAGCAAAGCGGAGAGTCCGAGCCCTTCGTAGATGAGATCCTCAGAAACCTGCACCGGATCACGGTAGACCTGTCTGCGCAACAGGTGCATCATCTCCATATTCTCCCCTTTACCTGCAGTACTTACGTGTTCCTTTCAGGTCCATACTTTTTACGAAGCCGTTGGGTACATGATCTCGGCCCAGCCGAACAAGCCGACTCAAGAAAAGCTCATCGCCAAACTTATGGAGCTTCCCAACAACGCAGTACGTGTATTAGATGTTACTGTCCAAACATGGATTGACTGAGGCCTCCTGAACGTAGTGGGATTCCTTGATGGCGCAGGCTGCGCAGAACATGGACGTCTTGAGCAGCATGGACAACATCAAGATTCTTTCGAATGTTCTAAAGACCAACGTATCGGCTTGCACGTCTATCGGCGCATTCTACGTTCCTCAGATCGGCCGGATCTACCTCGACATGCTTGGTCTCTACAAGGCGGTCAGCGGAATCATAAGCGATACGGTGAAACTTGAGGGTGCGTGAGGCGCTCATTTACCAAACCTGCATCAGTTGCTCACGGCCGTCTCAGGCGTCGTTGCAACCAAGACGCCGAAGATACGTCAATTGCGGACGATTAAAAAGGAAATTCTGAAGCTCATGGAGACTTACATCAAGAAGGCCGAAGATTTCGAGGCCGTCAACAACAACTTCATCCCTCCGTTGTTCGACGCCATCCTCGGCGACTACAGCCGCAATGTCGAGCAAGCCCGTGACGCGGAGGTGCTCAATGTCATGGTCACCATCATGAACACCCGCTTGGGCCCTCTTCTGACGCCTCAAGTCCCCCCAATCTTGGACGCGGTCTTCATGCCAACGCTGAACATGATCAACCGCGACTTTTCGGAGTACCCCGAGCACCGCGTTGGCTTCTTCAAGCTGCTGCGCGCTATCAACCTCAACTGCTTCCCTGGTACGTTATCGTTTCGCTTGCGAAAGGCTATCGGTGGCTGAACCAAGTCACAGCGCTATTGACTCTCCCTCCCGAGCAATTCAAGCTGTTCATGGACAGCATCATGTGGGCTATCAAGCACACCATGCGAGACATCGCGGACATTGGCTTGAACTGTACGTGGTCCCCCCGTTCTCCTGATGTGGACCAACCTGACCTGTACCACAGTATGCTTGGAGGTTATCAACAACTTCGCCGGCGCGGACCCAGCTGTCGCGAGCAGCTTCTTCCAAGCCTACTTCGTCAGCATTATGCAAGACATCTTCTTTGTGCTCACGGATACGGACCATAAGAGCGGATTCAAGCTTCAAAGCCTGGTCTTGGCTCGGTTGTTCACTCTCGTGGAGACGAACCTTGTGGCTGGACCCCTTGACCCTTCACAAGAAGCCAGCGAAGCAAACCCCGTCTTCCTCCGGAGATACACAGCGAGCATCCTCAAATCGGCTTTCCCGAACGTTCACCCGTCAGTGCTGCCATATATTGGAGCGATGCGCCTATCTGACCGTTGTCTTGGTTCTCTAGAACACAAGTGGAAATGTTCGTCCAGAACCTTGCAGATTATCACAACGATATCAACCGCTTCAAGCTTGCCTTACGCGACTTCCTCGTCCAGCTCAAGGAGTTCTCGGGCGACAACGCGGAACTCTACCTGGAGGAGAAGGAGGCCGAACAACAGCAAAAGGCAGCGGAAGAGCGCGAGAATGCGATGCGCATCCCAGGCATGCTCAAACCCTCTCAAATAGAGGATCGCGACGAAGATATATGATGCGTCACGATCCACGACCATTCGGACTTTGCTTTGGTTGGCGTCTATACGATCCGCCACTAATGCGCGCGTTCAAGTTCACGACTATAATCCCCCCTTAACCAGTCTTCACTATTAGCTATCCGGTATTTTCGCGCTGCTTGCTAGTCATTACGCAATGTCTTGCTATCCACTGTAATTGTAGATCCCATAGCCCGTATCAATGACAAAAAGAAGCAACGATGTATCTTATAATGTAAACTGCTTCTGTTGTATGGCGGTCGGACACAGAATGACACTGCGTAGGTTTGCTATCGCTATTTTGACGTGAGGTGATGATCGCGGTGAATCCAAGTCGTATCATTGCAAGAGTCAAGATAGTACGGATCAAAGGTATAAAGGTATAAATACAACGCCGCATCCATCGCCTACGCGCTCAGTAGGAACCGCCAGAAATCTGCGTAACTTTCAGCGTGGTGGTAACAATCCATGGATCATAGATGCTCACGGTAGCAGAGGCCGCTTTGATGACCGACGTCTTTCCGCCAGTCACGGTGAGCTCACCCCAGTTCCAGGTCCTTCACGTGGGGAAGGGATCTGATTAGGCATGTGCAATAACTCTATGGCATGCCCGCGCTTACCCGGAGCATGCACCGCTGCCGCAGTTGACGGCGACACGAGTAGCGCTGCTGTCAACTGCCACTGTAGTTTTGCTACCAGTGAAGTTGATGCCACTGGACGTTCTTGTCAGTCAAGGAATAATCACAATCATGAATTCAAGAGACGCGTACCTGATGGAGGCCCCCGTGCCGGGAGTGCCGAAACTGTCGGGGTAAGACTCGGTGACGAGGATACCGTAGTCGGTGATTCCGCTCAAGGTGTTCCTAAGGACTGCTATCAGTGTCAAGATGTTGGCAAGAGCGATGCTGTATAATTACCCGCTGTAAGTGACACCGCTCACGCTTGCGCTGGTGGCGTCAGCATTGACCTTGATGCGGAGACCGTTCTGGGAGTTGGTGACGGTGTTTCCGCTGAGGGAACGCTAAGAACTGATTTCGGGGTTGCGTTGAATTCACACTGTACCTAATGGTCACTCCGCTGACGGTCTTTCCGGAGGCGATGGAACCTAACAAAGCTGTGAGACCCTTGAAATGGTTGATGGAGTTCTCATCCTTACCGATAGAGATTCCGTGGCCACCGGAGCACTGGTTGTTCTGGAAGACAATGTTGCTGCCAGCATTGATGGCAATGCAATCGTCCTGGTTCTTGATGACTATCTATAGGTCAGCAGCCGTTCCTCAGCTCTTTAAGGTGGACTTACGTACCGGAGTTCTGGATAGTGACATCGCTCTCGGAGCAGTCGAAGCCCTGCAGAAAGGAGTTGATGAACAAAATATATCGACAATACGGAAATCTTACGTCAGTGTTGTGCCCGAGGCTGTTAGTGTCGCCGGCGGCTGACAACACAGCGTCAGCTACATCATGCTGCAAGGAGCGCTGAACCTACAGTTGTCGACTGTGACACCGCTCACTACCACAGGGTCGTCGTTACCCATCGATATGGCTTGAGCAGGAGTGTTCAGAATGGTGAAGTTCTCGAGAGTACCAGACGCTTTCAACCTGATCGAACATCGGATCAGAAGCCCATAGGATCAGTTCCAAGGCTTCCGAAACTCACTTCATGAAAGGATGCGGCTTGGTCTTCCCGCCGTTCGTGCCCTCTCCGTCCCAGTAATCCGGACCATTGCCCTGTAGGACTGTAAGATTCGTTATGAGACAACCAAACTGATACCACATACGTCGAATTTGTGTCCATTTCCCTAAGCAGATTGAGGTAGGCATGATTAAGAGCCAAATATGAGTTACAGCCCGACGTACATTGAAGGTGATGCCAGTGCCGGCTGAACGATGGACAAGATTAATACTGTTCATCAGCTTCGCAACTTATTAGCCTACCGATCGTGACAAGCGGGCCAGAAGCTTTTAGTGGGATATGAGTGAGGAACTGACATTAGACTCCGGTCTAGTACTCACAGGTCGTGCTAGCAAACGTCACGTCGCCGGACATGGTGACACTGGCGCCCTCAGCAAAGTTCATAGTCAAAGTCGAGCCAGAGGGGACAGTGAACGACGAGATGACGACACTAGAGCAAGACGAAAGGCTGGATGCCGAAGAGACCGAGTTTACGGTGCACGTCGCGCGCTTGGCCGTGTCAGTACCCGAGGGCATCGCCAAGGCGAGTCGAGCGAGGACGAAAGCAGCGAGGATGGTCTTAGCGGAGATCATTGTGGCCAACGAGTAGAGCAAGAGCGCGAGATACACCGGGTACTTGCAAGGAGTCAAGTAAACCTGGGCCGAACGGGATCCTCCAGAGCGGTTTTATACGCGGTGCGGCGCACACGTCGTGCATGAGGGCTCTTCTCCTCTTAGAATTCCATTTGGGAGTCGGAGATGGGCTGGTGGAGACGAGCGGCCCGCTGGAATGCTTCCGGGCCTTGGGAGGCGAGCATTCGGAAGAACGAGCAGCAACCAAGTGAAGCCCGCTGGGGCAACCGCTGGAGGCATGTGAGCGTATGTGACGTGACGGCCAGGGAAGTCGTTCTAAATTTATCCCAAGCGTGACAGAAACCTTGACGGAAGGCGAATCCGCACGCCGAGGGCGTCATGTCCGTGTATCGCATGCTCCTGATTCTGCGTTTTCCGTCGCAACTCTGATCGGGTGCTATACGACAGCAGAGAGCACTTGTTGAGACGGGTAACGACAGGCTGTTCTCTGTCTTCATGGCTTCCTCCAAGTGCTATCGCCGTGAACTCCACGAATGCGCAGGCCATTAGAAAACTTCCTGTTCCCGTACACGAGGGATTTACTGGTGCGGCGAGGGTTCTTGGCGGCATTGTCATGAGTAAATATTACCCGGTGTTACCGGGTTCCCAGCGCGAACCGGTTCCGAAGCTTTGCGAAGCCCAAAAGGCTGATGCCAGAAGGTACGACACAAGGCTACGTTCTGTCTCAAAGACAGGGAGCACCTGTCAAAAAGGTCCGACAAGCACCCGCGGATACCGCCGTGACCTTGCTTTTTTCCCGAGAAGAGAAAGGTCGCTTCGGAGTTGGATCCTCGAGTGCCTCCGTCATGTCTGTTTGTTGGGCGATTGCCTCCCATTGGTAGCTCCAGGCCCGCTACTCCTTCTTCGCTATAAATGAATATGGGTTGCCGAGCTGTATGACTTCTTTTCTTACCTCCTATGCTGGGGATCCAGACCGCCATACACGCAAGGCAACACGCAGCCATTCACATCTCTCCGCCTCGCCCATCATGTTCAGCTGGGACCGACACAGGTTTGTCCTGGCCGGGCCGGTCCAAGTGCGCATCCTCCATCCTTGTGTACGGGCCTCGCAAGAAGCATTACCTAGGTGACAAATTCGCCGCTACTTCGCATCAAGAACGTCGTGCGGGGCTGCAAATCCTGGAGAGGACCTTCATCATGTGTGCAGAGAACAATTATCGAGACTAAGCTTGCCTGTAACTAGATTGGAGACTATGAGTTGGTCTCTATAGTTTGCGCTGAAGTCGACGAAGGCCCTCCATCGGGTAATGAGACAAAACCGTGTAACCGTTGCGCATCCTGATCTCTTGTGATCACATGTTCGAATATGCGCGTATAGCGACAGCAAGCTCATATACCCGTAGTTAAGGCAGTGTCCACCTTCGGCTCATTCGAAATCCAAAGCTAATGGAAAGCGTTGCGACCAAAGAAGCGCGTAGGTGCGGAACGTACGCCCTATAGCCTCCAGCGGCCCGCAGAGAAGAATCAAGGGATAGTCGCTCCCAATAGATGAGCGTCAGCTGTGATGCACATGGCTTCCGGCACGAATAAGTCGAGTCCGACTCGAAGATCATTTGCTGGATCAGTGTTGCTGCGCTCGCATGTTTTGCCGTTTGTCTCGTCGGTCAGATGTCTCTCTCGGCCGTGGGCTACACGTATGGTCACATGTTCCTGGAAGGGCGACTACCGCGCGAGGTCGTGGGTGACGCCGAGATCTTTGGTCGTCATATGAAGTTGAGCCCTAGCGCCTTCGCAGACAGACATGAGATGTGTATTCCTTTCGCGACAGTGCCGAGCGACGGCGTATCAGCGAAAACGACCCTGCGAATGGGCAAACTCTGCAGCTCGTCACTGGCTATAGACGCATCGTGATCCGGTGTCTGCATACAGACAGTCGCCGAAGATAGAGACAGAAATGAAGTGTATGAATAGTAAGGCGTGAATCCATTCGTCGCCGGCAAGAACGAAAAAGACACGACGTCCGAAGCGACGTCCAAGTTGCCAACAGTACTACATTGAAAATACCACGTGCAGTACTGTACGACATGTTCGTTGGTTTGATACCCCCTCTCTAGTCATTGCTCCCGATAACATACGCCCCTCTTCTCGATCTATATGCACTCAGCGGCATAGATCATCTCAACACGCACGGCGTTGTCTCTATACATGCAACACAGCTTGTATGATGTCCTCGGCATAATGGAATCTGCTTCAACTGAGGAAGGTATGCATGTAGTGTCGCAGCGCAGGGCAGATTCTGACGGACACGACAAAGTTCGTCGCGCGTACAAGCAGAAGGCTCTCGCCACGCATCCCGATAAGCTGAACCAGGACGCGTCGGATTCAGAGAAACGAAATGCCGAGGCACGGTTTCATCAGGTGCGCGGTTTGTTCCCTGGCCTCGAACTGACCCACTTACGCAGCATACCTGCAAAGATACAGGAAGCGTTCGAGATACTTAGCGAACCGAAGCAACGCCGCGTGAGTGTTGCACCCCTGCTACATTCAGTACGTTATCTCGGTTTCTGAAGGACAGACGTACCATGCAGTTATATAACTACTCGCTGAGATATCTGCCTACGCGACCGCTTCCACGTCCTCCTCTCGCACGGGCATGCAGCTCCGAACAAACGCGCAAAGAAATCATGGAGCATCAGGCAAAGCTCGCCCAGACGCGCGTTGAATGGCAGCAGAAGGTGCAGAGGCGATCCGAAGAACGGTTGAAACTCACTCGGGCTCGAAACATTGAGAGATTGGCTCGGGAGGCGTCCTTGAAATGGGATGATGCTGCGTTGTTGGGGGACGAGGATGGAGGAGAACACTTTGAGCAAGGAAAGACGGCCGGCGTGCAGGAAAATCTCTACGAATGCCTTGTGAATTCATGCGTAGACGATCTGCGAGCTCGTACGAAGCATCATTCATCAAGGACGGCACGTGTGAGCAGCACCTCTGTGTTTTCGTGCCCCTCAGTCTGATTGTTTCCCAGTCTGAGAATGCGTAACGCCCGACCTTCCTCGATATTTATCGTTGGATATTTGGATTCGTACGGATTTCGGCTCACCTTGCTTCCTTGCAGAACGCTCCCCGGTTAAGTCTTATTCGTATCGAACTTTCACATCTATTGCTTCTTCCTTATGGCTATTGTATTCTTGTGTATACGCACATCTAGCATCAGCCGCCAGTGCATTTAGGCGATCAATTGCGTTGTTGCCCACCGCGGACTCAGTATGCGTGATGTTGTTGAGCGCAGTGGTTTGCGGTTTTACGATGCGTTTGAACCACGACAACTATGTACAGCGTCTCGAAGATATTGTGTAATATGGGAAAATGTCCTTCAAGCATTCACGAGCCGGAAAACTAGAACAGGAGCCAAAACATAGGCTTGACGAACAAGCCTTGATCACGTTCAAAGCCTCGCGATGTTGAAATCACGCGCATGGCGGCGGCGCAGGCGGAAGTCGTCACCGAAGTCCTCCGAATCATCGAAGTCATCTCCTGAATCATCGAAGTCGTCACCGGAGTCGTCGAACGAATCATCTCCCGAGTCATCGAACGAGTCATCGAACGAATCGTCGCCGGTGTCGTCGGACCCATCGTCACCTGGAAAATCAACTAAGCGTGGGCCTTTGTACTCGTGGAGAAATGCTCACCGGTGTCCGCTCCTGCATCGTCGCCGTCAGCGAACGAATCGAAGTCGCCAGAGTCATCGCCAGTGCCGAGGTCGTCGCCAGCATCGTCGCCTGTGTCGAGGTCGTCGCCCGCGTCGTCGCCAGTGTCGAAATCGTCGCCCGCGTCGTCGCCAGTGTCGAGGTCGTCGCCCGCGTCGTCGCCCGTGTCGAGGTCGTCGCCCAAGTCGTCGCCGGTGTCAAGGTCATCACCGGAGTCGTCGCCGGCATCGGCTCCATCATCGCCGAGATCTGCTGTGATGGCTAAGTACACCAAAGAGGGGAAAGCATTTGAAGACCTACCAGAACCGAGATCGTCCGAGCCATCCGCAGCGTCGGCGCCGGTGTCGTCAGTGCCATCGGTGCCATCAACGTCATCGGAACCATCAACGTCATCGGAACCATCGTCGGCTGCAGTAGGGTCAGCGGCATCGGCCGTGGCGGTCGCAGTGTCGTCGCCGTCATCACCATCATCGGTGGACGCAGCGTCGGTAGTGGAATCAGCGTCGGGATCCGTGGTGGCATCCGCTGCATCCGCGCTATCGGTGGCCGTTGCATCCGTATCATCGTCCGGAGCATCGGTGGCAGTGGCGTCCGCGCTGTCCGTGGCGGTCGCGTCAGCATCGTCCGTCTCGGCCGAATCGGTAGCGTCGGCGGCGTCGGTCGCAGTTGCATCCGCGCTATCAGTCGCGGTCGCGTCCGTAGAATCGGTCGAGGTTGCGTCCACGGAGCTGTCGGTAGAAGTCGCGTCGACGCTGTCGCTGGTGGTGTCCGCTACCGTAGAGGAGGCCGCCGCAACCGAGTCTGAGGAAGATGCGGCGGCGTCGCTGGACGAAGCAGCAGCACTGGACTTGGCTGCACCCTTGGAGCCAGACTTGGAGCCAGACTTCGAGGAGCCCTTCGACGCGGAAGTGGCCTTGGCCGCAGCGGTCGACTGGGTGGCAGTTGACTTGCCAGCGCAGGATAGCGCCCCGCCCGCGCGGGCTTCGTCGAGGATTTTCTGTGCCGCGCCTTTGGCCTGCTCGTAGCTGACATGGAGATGAGTGATTCGGTTCTGGGCCGTCATCGTGGCACCTCACCGTTGAGGGAAACCCGATCGCTGTACATCCTGGGCGATCGTGCCTGCACTCCTGTCAGGGTGCTTGTTAAAGTCCTTGATGGCCTGCGCAATCAACGGCGATCGCATGAGATGTCACGTCTGAACGAGTGATCTCAATGAAACTCACCGCCTGTACGAATGCCGTGGTAGCATGCGCGACTAAGTCTACGTCAACCATTGCTCAACAGCATATCCCACCGATGACATACCGTCCGTAGGGTTGGTGAAGCCCTCTGAAAGTAACCGTTAGATCCACATTATGTCCAATCGCGAATGCACGTACGAGATGGGCGTTGTTGGAAAACACCTAAGGAATCGCGATCCCCGAAGTTAAGGTTGTTGAACTAAATCACGTATTCAGGTAGCTATCAGGAAGGGACAGCGTCGGAACCCACATGAGATTCAACCTAAGAGATCGTCAGGCTTGCCTCTATCGCCTCATTGAAATGCACTTACCAAGCCCGTTTCGAAAGTGGCGAGAACTACGGTTTCCGGAGCCTTCAGTGAGGTCACCGTTTTAAGGCTACAGACAACGTCAGTGCCCGGTGCGGTGAAGGTGAAATCGACAAGTAACAACGCACACAGTCTGGACGACATTCGGATCACAGGTAGCAGGAACGACATTCTTGCGCTTCTGAGCGGGTAGTGCCAGCACGGAGCCCGTCAGAAGCAGGACTGAGGCGAAGGCACGCATGTTTGAAGGACCGTGAACGAATGAAAGACGCTTCAGTGAAAAGAAAGGAAGGAAACCGTCTTGCGGCGTAGGAGAATGAGCACCATCAACGGTCTTCGAACTGTTCTTATACTGGTATGGGCGGTGAGAATCAATATCGTCGATACCAGAGAGGCAAACCGACCGACCGCGAGGAGTCAAGTTCCCTGTCATCCGAAGCTCCAGAAATAGCTGGGAGCTGCCAGCTTGGATAGCGACTAATGCAATCGTAAGCTCCGCCCCGTCAAGAGATGCATACCGGGGGATGATTCGGGAAGATCGCGATCAGCGCTGCTCTCTTGCCAATTATCAGGCACAGCCCGGACGACGTGCAGCGCATCAGCGGGAGTGACGTGTGTTCACGCATCCTGGACTGAGCGCTTTAGGAAATCGATGCATAACTCGGTGCTGGAGAGTCGGAACTTGTTTGCGCAAATCGATCAAGTGTGTTTTGAGGATGTTTAGGGTCGGGGGGAGGTTGAATTCCTTGCACTCGCGCTTGTATCCTGCCTCCAGATCCTGCATAGGGGAGTAATCGTTCATAGATACTGTTCCCCGCGCTGAGTGACACATGCTGGATGAATGGCCTTGGCTTGGCAGTCAATCAGGATATCAGTGATCGACGAAGCCAGACATACACTCACCTCCCGACGGTTGACATTTTTCCCACGATGCGGGTCAATGCGAGATTATCTGTTTGCGACGTCTGCAGCTTCGCACTGATAAGCTGTCACAAGCATTCGTATGACCACGAGAGAGCCCCGTACGACCTCCGGAATTCGAAGTTCAGCGCCCTAACCAAATGATTCCATCATATTCGCCATAATGGCGTAGGCCTGAACAGGCTCAATGAGCACCGAAAGTACGTCGACGTCGCGCATAGCGAGTATGGCACCTGTACGCGCTGTAGATTCATGCATCGACGTCACACCCAAGCTACAGACCCTATGAGATGTAGAGTATCACGTCACCTCGAATGAGCGGGCTGCGAGATCATCCGCGGATCCTCGGTGCCACAAGTTCCGAAACAGATCGGGCGCCGAACGTAGAGCCATAGCGTTCCCAAGTCAGTCAGAGGCAGCCTGTGTCAATGAATGAGTACCTGACGGAGAGCGCATCTTACCAGTCACTTCGGAATCAGGCAGATCTCAGCCTGACATCTAACGGCGGTGGTTCGCAGAGAATGATGGATCGTGACTATAAGCTTTCAGGCCACGCAACAGGAGGAAAAAACAGATGGAGAATGAGTTGGGGTGATATTATCTATCCGGGGCTCAGTCAACAACTCATGCACACACAATTACAGGCGCAGGAGACTCACCGATATTACAATACTTTTACATATGTGAACTAGGAGGAGTATTCAGTAGTCCTCCACGAAACAAAATGGCACACACGCAGCAGGCAGGGGATTGTTCGGTCTCAACAGAACCCCTCAGCGCGCCCACGATCCTCTGCCTCAATTTCCCGCCGAAAAATCCGTCCAGACAGCCCCAAAAATCGGGAGGCTGCGGGGACACCGAGCCCGTCCAACAATCCGCCGGTCCTCCGGAGCTCAACACAGTTTCCAATAAACCACACCGCATCCATCACCAGCAACTGCCACCTGCTCCACATCCACGCCCTTCTTCCACACCTTCCCGCTCATGTCCCGCACCACGTCAGCCTTGCGCTTCCGTAGCATGAACCTCGCGCCTTCGACCACGGACTCGACCGCCCCAACCGACGATGATGACCCTGTGTTCGCCGTGAGAATGGCACGCAGAAACCCTAGAAAGGGAAGCCAAGTTGCTCACCCTGTGCTTCCGGCCCTGCGATCAATCCCTTGCTCGCCGGAAGATGCATCTGCGTCGGCACTGGCACCGTGTTTTTCTTCCCGTTGCCAAGCTGTCCATCGTAGTTCAGGCCCCAGCTGAGCAGGTCCCTGCCGCCGACCTGTTGAGCGCCGGCGCGGGGTCCAGAGCGCTCGTGAGTCTCCAGGGAGCAGAAGACGTGCGCGCCGGTAGGTGCGATGGATATGGCGTGCGGCGCGATGGGCTCCAAGCTCTTCGTCGCCTCATCGTCTATAGCAACCGTCAGACGTCAGTAACAAGAGGGATGACGGAACGACCCGGGCGACGTACATTCGAGTAACCCGGAGATGTTCTTGACGCGAATCGGCGTGCTCTGGGCGTTGCTGAAGAGTCCGCTGCCCAGTCCGCCGTACTGCCCGTTTCCACAGGCGGTGACGTCGACGAGGGTCATCCCGGTGCCGTCTCGGCGCTCAACAGTAAACATGCTCAAGTCGGCACCTGAGTCGAACGCAACCATAAGCGAAGATGCAAAGACAGCGAGCTCCTTTCCGTACCGGCATTAACGTCCAGCACTTTACTGGTGCTGTTCTTCCTCAATGTGGCCGGGATGGGAATGACCTCCGTGGGGCGGGTGATGCTCTGCACCAACACTGTTCCGCCAAGGCCAATCTGTCTATCAAACGAATGTCCGCTCGGTCATCTACGGGCGTGTCTGCCAGGAGGACCGATACTCACCCATACTCGTTCGCACCCCAGCCCAACACTCGACCGCCGTCCGTGCGGATGAAGCTGTGACGCCCACCAGCAACAACCTGCGCAACCGGAACGCCCCTAAGTGCGGGAATCTCGTACAGTTTGTCACAGAACCTGGTTCGGAACAGCATCCATCAGTACCGCAATAATTGAGTATCGTTGTCCCGGACCCACCGGATATCAGAGTCGTCGATAACCAGCTCCTTCTTCTTCCCCTTGTCCTTGTCATCGTAATCCGGCGCATAGGGTGCGCGGTTGTAAGGCGAGTTGACCGCCCTCAGGTCGACGCCGGCTTTCGGCAGTTCCACCTTGAGGTGCTCCTTGATGGCCTTCTTCTTCGCCTTCTCTTCATCCGTCAGTGTTGAGTCCGGTGTGAGGTTCGTAACCGAGACGGGTACGTCGATGGAGGACAGGCCTAGCTGACCATTCGAATTGGCTTTCATCGAGGCCGGGTGGGCGAACGTGCGTCCGCTGGAGGTGAGCGCTAGCAGGTGGTCCGTGCCAGCCGAGATGCTCGTGAACCTTACAGCAGACGATCAGTACACAGATGTCTCTCTCCCAAGATGTGCAGAGGAACATACTTTTCTTTGCGGTCCAGAGAGGTGTCGGGCTTGAGCTCGATAAAATCGACGAGCCCGCTCCCGGCCTGTTCTTCGCCCCATATCCACCCGGTGCTCCACCACGGCGTGCTTGCAGGAGTCGGTACGCCTGCGGGTAGCGATTGCTTTGCGGCGGACGAGGAGAGGACGTAGATGGCTCCGGAGGAGGAGAGCGCATACACTCGGTTTGGGGTCAGCTGGATGGAAGTGATGTTCTACAGCGCAAGAAATGGGTCGTAAGCAGCTTGTCAAACAGTTATGCGTCTAATACGGAGATTGGCTGAGGCCTCACTTTGCCCTTCAAAGTTGCCTTGGGTTCAGATGCGTCCGACGAAAAGGTTGAGCCCCATTGGTAGACGTCGCCTCGAGCGTCTACGCAGACGGCGTGGCCAACACCGAGTGCAAGGTCACGGAGCGCAACGTCGTTAAGCCAGCCTGCCGGCACCGGCGTGCGCGCGGAAGTGGGTGTGGAGTTTGAGGACGTGGAAGGGAGGATGACACCGTTCCTACAGGCCCATAATATATTGTCAGACCATAAAGTCAAGAAACGGAGAGAGACAAACGCACTTGTTCGAGCCCCAGACTTTTGACACCAGGTTATCTTCTTCCTCTTCGACTACCGTGCTAACGGGTACGTCCCGCTCATCCTCCACAACCGTCGCCTCTTCGCTCAGCGACTTTGCTTTAGACGGCGCAACCGCTTCTTGCTGATCCTTGAACGCATAGAAGTGGTCCACGGCTCTGCGGTCCACGAGTAGGAAGTAGCCAGTGCCGGCCGCGACGAAAGCAGCAAGACCCAGTTCCGGTAGGTAGCTTCTCCGACGCAGCCCCGATGATCCTTGCGCATATGTTCGGCGCAAACGACCTAGACGTGTCGACCTCTTTGCCACTCGAAGCATGGCCAGATAGACAGACTAGAACACCAAAAATCTGCTCGTTGCAGCCTTCAACTCAAGCGGCGGCGGCGACGAAGAGCAAGCGCGGACACGTGACGTCATCGACGCTGACCTTTCCTTCCTCCGCGACTGGTTAGTGGTCTTCATGGGTGCGGCATCGTCGAAGGTCGCCCGCCGGCTACCGCGAGAGAAGCCGACGTGGGCGGGAGCCCGGAAAGATATACCACCGACGGTGGGAAATCCCCAGCAGGTCGAGAACCCGGAACGGTTCAGTTACGGCGTGAGTGAGAGCAAGGATGCGGGTGTGTTCACGCAATCCGGATCAGCAGCGGCGTCTGACAGAGAGAATCCCTACTCCATAGCGATACGGGAGGACGCTCAGGATCCTCATTTTGCGGCGAAGCTGTCGCAGCTCGGACAAGTGCGTGTGGACCACCACATGAAAGACGTCAACGTCTCCGTGCGTTTAAAAGGCTGCTCTTGACCGAAGATGCTGCCCTGACTGCGTATATGCGCTCGTATAGGCTGCAAGGACATCTCGCATGCTTCAGTCGCGTCTGCAATCTGAAGAGGAAGCCGACAATATCCGGTCTTCCTCCGCACGGAAGAACCGCATCCTCGCCTCGGACCTTCTCGAGCTCCTTCGTCAACGACAAGACAGCGCTTCCGACCGTGACACCGAGGCGGTCGAAGAGCGAGCGAAGAGGCATGGCTTGGACGCAGAGACCTTCAGAAGTGTAGCACGATACGTTGCTGCCCCGGGCATCGAAGAGGGAAGCGTCGTGAAGACCATATTGGACGACGGAACAGAGCGGGTGACGTATAAAGTAAGTCGTTGCGATCCCTGACTCGAATCAGGACCCGGCGCTGATATGAAGTCGTGGGTGTACAGGCGGTATGGATAGACAACTCGTCGATGTCCCGCCCTTCATGAGCACGTCAAACAGACCAAGACGACCCGTATTATACGCTGGCGATTGTTCCCAATCTCTCGTGCCTCCATCTGCGCAAGATTCGACAGTAATGCCTCGGAGCTCCGTCACCTGTGCAGTAGCGTCATTCCGAACGCGCAGTTGGCCACATTATCATATTGACCCTCGCAACGCTCGTTGGAGCCGGCAGCTTTCCGACTGCGACGCTTTCCCTTGCATCTTGCTCGCCTCCATCATCGTCGTCAAGGACCAGCGTAGCTAGACGACAGGTCCGTGTGGGATCCCCATGGAGGGCGTTCGAACAGATTTTGCAGCCCACGGCTTCTCAGCGCTTTTGGACATGTCTTCTTTCATACCCAGCTTTGTCGTCGTAATATTCAGTAGTCAGTCGTCTACGTGACGTGCGTGAACATGTAACTCCTGTACTTCTCCTATCATGGAATAGCCACTCAAACCGACAACAAACCTTCGGAAAATGTCTAAGTTGGTGTGTTGAGCGTACGAATATTGCATCGTGGAACATCACCACGTCATGCGCGCAGTCAATGAGTCGTCCCTGTCAGTTTCCAGCGGATCGTTGGGTAGGCCCGTACAGAGCGAAAGCCAATACGTACCTCGCGAACAACGCAACATGCCAGACGAGCCTAATCGATCTCTGTGTCCCATATTCTTGCTGAATTAACGTAGCCGCCGGAGACGACGCGCTTGCCATCGGGCGAAAATGCAGCGGACTGGACGCAGCGGCCATCGTGAGCTTCCCAAGGCCCTGCCACTGTCTGTCCCGTCTCCGCATCCCATATCCGAATTGTGCCGTCCCAGGAGCCAGAGACGATGTAAGCGCCATTCGACGAGAATGACACCGAGGGGACCGCTTCTTCGTGCCCTCGCAGTGGTCCTAGCACCATCTGTCTTGTCTGAACGTCCCAGATCCGTATTGTCTTGTCCCCAGACCCCGAGACGATGCGCGCGCCATCGGGGGAATATGCGACTGACCAAACCCAGCGATCGTGGCCTCGAAACGGGTCCCCAGCTGGCTTGCCTGTTTCTGTATTCCAAAGCCGAATCGTTCCGTCGCTGGATCCAGCGGCGATGTGTTTCCCATCCGGTGAAAATGCAACGCTCCAAACTGAGTCAGAGTAATCCCGTAAAGGCTCGCCGATAGCCTGTCCCGTCTGCGCGTCCCAGAGTCGGACCGACATGTCGGCTGAGCCCGAGACGATGCGATTGCCGTTGGGTGAGAATGCAACACACAGAACCAGGGATGTATGCCCTCTGAGCGGCTGCCCAATCTGCTGCCCTGTCTGCACGTCCCACAGCCGCATGGTGTGGTCCATTGAGCCAGAGGCAAGGCGCTTTCCATCGGGGGAAAACGACACCGAGTAGACCTCGCTCGTGTGTCCCCGTAAAGGCTCGCGGGTTTCCTTTCCGGTGTCCACGTTCCAAATCCGGATGGTGTTGTCCCCAGAGCCCGAGGCAATTTGCGAGTTATCCGGAGAGAATGAGACAGAGTACACAGCGCCAGAATGACCTTGCATTGTATGCTGCAGAGCCAGCCCTGACGATGAAGTCAATACAACGTGCGCAACACATCCAAACACCGCGACGTACCACCGAATATCGTCATCCTCGCCATCGCCTGCCGGATCCCCGGTCGCCTCTTGTCAACATGAGGCACAAGTTTGTTCATCACACGTCTGGGATATCGCTTCAAGTTCACGTCTGGCAGGAACGACGACATTGTGTCGAGGATCCATATCGTATCAATTGCACGCATCTCGTGCAAACATGAGTCTGTTGATTCGCCGAGAATGGTTTCAAGAATGTCAGAAAGTGTGCTTTCATCAGCGATATTGAAAAAAGCATTCCTGCCCATCTCTGTGCGAGTTCAGTGCAGAGCTTGTGGGAACATGATGACGCGGCCAACCTGTAGACAGCATTTCGTCGAGCACTTGACGATCCACCTCCGCAAGGCCTTCATCCAGCAGCTTCGCAATCAACCGTCGAGCGGTTTCATACCATTGAAGCCGATTTAGTACTTCCGAGATCCGAGGTCGCTCAGACGGATTTGCTACCCAGCACGAGCTGATGGCATTACTCCATATGAAATCGTCCAGGCCTGCATGCAGAGGCCGTGTTGGTCGTACACCGTCGAGAACCTCACGAATGACCAAGAACATGTTTGCAACATGGAAAAAAGGGTGCCTCCCATCAAAAATCTGCAAGTTGGATCGGTTTACGTGGTTCAGCGGCGTCGAACTTGCACTCACCTCCCATGCGGTCATCCCAAATGCATACACGTCAGACTTCCACGTTAAGCTCCTATCCTGTACCATTGGATCGAACAACTCAGGGGGCATGTAATGAAAAGAGCCCCAATTTGCTGATGGCCCGGCAGTCGGTGCCAAGGAGGTGGTACCAAGTACCGTCGTGGCGAGACCAAAGTCACTGAGACGCGCATACCCAAGGCTGTCAACAAGGACATTGCGCTGCGTCCCGGAGACTGAATATTGATTGACCGTTCAGTAGAATACTAACTCACGCTTTTGAGATCCCCATGGACGACACCGCTGGCATGCATGTACTCCAAGCCGCGAGCAATGTCCGTGATCTGATGTGGCCCTGTGAGATTGACACGGTGAGCATCAAGACGCAACGCTCACGAGTTGAACGCGATTCGCACGCGGGTGACTCTCAATGTACGACATGACA
The DNA here is from genome assembly GCF_000264995.1 of Punctularia strigosozonata HHB-11173 SS5. Classification (NCBI taxonomy): domain Eukaryota; kingdom Fungi; phylum Basidiomycota; class Agaricomycetes; order Corticiales; family Punctulariaceae; genus Punctularia; species Punctularia strigosozonata. The sequence goes on from NW_006767455.1 coordinate 111,307, forward strand.
TCGCCATGTTCCATCCATTCCGACACGATACACGCTTGGTTGGATGGATCGATGCCGATGAAGGGGACGATATGAGGGTGATTCAGTCGTTTCCAGATGACGGCCTCCCTGCAGAACACCTAATCGTTTTCGCGAGTTGACCGAGCGGATAATTGTGGCCTGGCATCGTAGGTCACGCACCTTCATGAACGATTTCCCATCCCTGACGTGCAGTCGCATGCACTTCAAAGCCACAAATTTGCCATTGAAGGTCCCGCGATATACGTCGGCGAATCCGCCAGCGCAAGGTGGATCGGTCCCAACCCTGGCCAGTCCCGACAACCTGTACCTGGTGGGTACGAGCCCGCTTTCGCCGCACAGTTCTCTCAGCGAGCGCAGGGTCGTTCGAAATGCATCGTCCGTTCGACGTATCTGGTCGAGGCCCTAGGGAGCACGTTGAGTTTCTCGTTTTGCTCCTTTGCGGCCCATGCGATCACCACTCACGTTGTCTAACAAGTCTATCTTCTCCTGCAAATCCGCGGTATCAGATGCTGAACTGTCCTCCATGTAACGTCGCACTGGATGCAGACGAGGAGGCGTTGGGGCAAAGGGTCGGCCACGGATGCACCTCGTTGATGTCGTTGATGCCTTGTATCACGATTAGCGCCGAGGGACCCGTCTGGGTTAATTCAGCAACGGCTGTTGACACGTGTATCGCCTTTGCACGACGTGCGCGATAGCCTGCCTTGATGCTGTATCGTGAGAAGTGACGTCTTCATTCATCGCCCTCATACCGATGCCGCGCTTCATCGTGACCGTCGATTGCCGCATGGAGTTACGCAGCTGTAACATCCTTTATGTAGAAGACGTGTCTGTGAGTGTGAATTAGCTTTGACATTCGAAGGACACGAGGTTGCTGGAAGCCGCGAGGCTTTGCGCGGTCAAAATGGAACATTCCAGTATTTTGCTACCCCGAGATAGCTACTCACATGGAGAGTCGTAGTGTTAGACTTCAGTGCGTCATCGAGACGCGGCATGTCGTTGAGCGTTGAACGTCGAGGGGGGAATTGCAGCTCGATAGCTGCTGAGGTCGCGTATAGCTCTGGGTTTACCTCCCGTGATGATCGCGTATTCAATCGCCTATCATGGCGTCCCTTTCCCTCGGTTTCAGCAGCTTTGAGTACAGCATAACGACACTTTTTGCGCCGCGAACCTGGAATTCGACAAAGGAAGCCATGCAGGGCCTACCGAAGGTCGGTCTGCCTCGACGAGGCCGCCATCAAATGCCCCCTTTCGGCGCCAACTCGTGGTCGCAAGACTCGGAGCGCCGGGAAAAGTCGACCGCCGATCAGTCGAAAGGTTCATAGCATCGTTGCGTCCGCGCCGACGTCTGAATTATTGAAGTTCCCGAGAAATATGGCTATTCTCCTGCGCGAGCGCAATCATTCACCACCTCTGGCTGGGTTATGCGGGTCATGTCACGCTAGTCCTCTACATGTTGCACGGCGACCTCTCGTTGCCTGACTTCGCAATGTTGGAAGCCTGAACGCCCGTCGCGAAGCGTGGAGCCCACCATTCGCCCTCGGACTTCCACGTATCGGCCACCATCAGACCAGCCTGAGTTTGAGCATGGTTGGAACTATGGCAACCGCAATAAGCACAAGCTGGTCGTACCGAGAACGAGCGGCAAATGTATACGTGCGCCTAGAGCGTCGTGCAGGTCCCTCCACAGCTAACCCGCCGGCTCCCTGGCCTGTGCAGTTGCTCTCGCCGTTGGCATCGATGTGTCATCGCATGAGACTGCACGGAGGTCGTCATTGGCTTGCATAAGATTAGAATACAGCACGGATCCACCGACCTCGCACATATACTCGGACGCCATGGTCGATGACGCTCATCCCGCACGTTCAACGAAGCCATTGTTCGTGTTGACTGCGTCCTGCGGGAGCTACATGGTAGGAAGTGGAACTCAGCATGTCGTCAAAACGCAGTGCGGCTGCAGAATCGGGAGGGCGTACCTATTACACCCCCGCCACCTTCTTTCCCTGGGGCCCGTGGTAGGCTGTTCATCGTTCACGGAATACTTGGAGCCTAAGTAGTGCATGCACGTATTGTCGAGAGCCCAAAGGGAAGCTATATCCCTGAGATCGCATCGCCGAAGGTCAACACCTAGTCTATGGTGACGAAGTTCCGGTTGGGGTCGTGGGCGGAGAGCGTAATCGCAGCGCTTGCTGGTGATCGAAATCGCTCCGTCAGAGGGGAGTTCCGGCGCAGGACGAGTTGCGTCTGAGGCTGCAAAATGATCCGGCATACGGCTAGGGAGACGCAGAAGCAGCAGAGAACCGAAGTACGGTAAACCTAGGCGGGTGGTCAGCACGCTCGACGCTGATATAGATGTGTCAGGGGATGGCGAGCAAGAAGCCGCGCAAGCCGGCACATGATGCGTGATACAGAACGTTCACCTTGGGCTTTTGACGGTCAACTGCCCGACTACAGGCGGGATGCGCTGCGGTCCGGTCGTGGCGTTGGGCTAACATATCCAGCAGCATTGAAGGGATCATCTGGGAAAGGAATATAGACGAGTTCAGCGCACGACGATGATCCTCGGGTAGAAAACCGACCATCTCAGCCTGAGCCGACTACCCCATGCCACGAATGCGCTCCGTATCGCGTTGAAACGCGATCTTGTATCGCCGAAGATCCAGGCGCGCGGAGCCTCCGGTTGACTATGTCACCGTGGACGCCCGACATCGCGACGCAGACGCTGGCGGATGGACCAGATGACGGGTCTGCATGCTGGATCAATATTATTGGAGTCTCTGTGAAGGTTGCCGTGGACCCACGACGGACATCTGTACGCCTTGTGAATCGTCTTTGCCGGTCATGGACCCTAAGAGCGGCGTATGCGCGTCAGGCGAGCCTCTCACGTCGAATTACTTCGACCAAAGCACGTCGTTCATCATCGAGCTCATATCGCCCGCCTGCATCGAGGCCGTTAGTCCTCGCATGCGACCCTCTTGGCCGGCCAAAGAGGCATACCCAGCGAGATCTTGCATGCATATATTCAGACAGCCTTGACCATGAGCTCTCGCGTGGGCGAGCCGAGATCATCCACGGGCCGAAAGGACGCGTTGCGCTGTCTTCCAGAGCGTGGACTATGAAGGTGTCGTGATCGTCGGCTCGAGGGTCGAAAGGGGCCATAAGGCGAGGATGGCAGGCATACCTATGACGGGTCGCGACAACTCCCTCGCAAGCCGGGTGCATATATGATGCAGCCCGGCGGCATTCCTGTGCCATGCGCTAGCACGATATCGCTGGGCGGGTCTAGGGAACAGATGCCGCGGGCGTCGTGTCGGAGCCTGCCTCATCGAAGCGTGACCCAAGGCAGAGGAAGGGCTTCAAGGGCGTATCCGGCTCTCTCATCGTGAGCATATAGGCTAGGTCGCGGGGCTTGCCAGCGTTGAGTTGAGATCCATGTTACGCCGCTAACGAAGAGTTGCGTCGGACGGTCGATATGCCAGGATTCACCGGGCTCCCGTGCGCCTGTCGACAAGTCAGCCCGACTCGCAACACGTATGTGGGGAGCGCCAGAAACTCAGGCGGTCAACCCGAGCAGGCGCCGGGTACGATCATCCGCCGAGGTTTCGGGGGCTCCGCGCTCCCCTCAGCAGGTCCTGCACCAGGCAACCTCTCGAGCCGTCACGAAAGGTACTCACCAGAAATCCAAACTTGGAAACGGCGCGGGTGGAGACGCGATCGCGGGTGAGCCCTGCGGTTGTGGTTTCATGCGGGATGCGTGCCCAGAGACGTCGGTAGGTCGTGCCGGCAAAGCCGGGAGTTGTCGAGGTCGAGGTAGGTAGTAGGTAGGTAGTATTATCCGGCGCGGTCCCAATACCGGAACAGCCGGTGCCCGAGGCCTCGCTTTGGCGAGCTGGGACACAATGGCCGAGAGTCGCAAGAGAGTGGAGCTGAGCTGACAGAGGTGGTCCGCTCCAGAATTGGAAAGCGACGTTTCGAGTTTGGAAGCAGAGTCGAGATCTGAGAAGGCAAGGCTGCCATGTCCAGGTTGAAGTCGGCGCGAGAGGTTGATGGGCAAAACGCGACCGACGATCCCAACGTCATCGTCGCGTCTTCGGCTCTCGCACCCAGGCACCTCCACTGTCCAGGCACCTCCGCTTCTGCGCACACAACGCGGGCTCTGAACCAAGATCACCGTCAAGTCCTTGTGAAGCGCGAGCGACTTGTCCGCCCTCACGTATACGCCCTCGCCTACGACCTCCGCCTCTCCGCCCGTGATGGGCCTCTTCGACTCCTTGCAACCCATGCGTCAGCCTGAATCGACCCACTCGCATCTATATCTATCGAATATCCGGCGGCGGCATCGCATCGCCTTTGTTGCCAGCAAACCTAACGGCTCACATTTCAGCTACGCACAAGTCCTAACGCGCCGATCTATGAGGGAATCTCATTCGCCGGTTCATCCCATGCACGTCCCCCGGCCTCGCTGCATCGTCATCGCCGCATTCTGACCTCCCTCTGTCTTCCAAAGATATGGTATATGGGTCGAATGACGGTCTGGATAGGGTGACCCGCATCTACTGGCGCTCTCGCCTCGACGTCTTTACATTGGCGGACGCTGCGCCGCCGGCGTGCGTGCGTCTCACCACCTTCTAATCGCACATGCGCCCCGGAGTAACGAACTGTTCTCGATTCCTCGGACGCCATCTCACATCTGTGCCAGCGATCCAATCCGAGGCGTTCCATGACGAGGACCTGATGATCAGCGAATGGCAGGACGGATGCAACCTAGATTGGGCGGAGCACGACACCTCTGCACAATCGACGATGGTGGTGCGTCGCCGTATGCACGGTGATAGTACAGATGTTTAATATCAGCGTGCAGCTCCGCCTGACGGAACGCGATCCGCTTCCGGGCTCGACACTTCCATGTTGAAGGATATCCCCATGGTCGGATCCCCCGCGCTCCCCTTGCCACCATCCGCGTGAACTACCAAGGCTCGAAGCCGCATCGCGAGAACCTCGCCGCTTCGAGCTTCCGGGAGATATCACGTCGGGCGGTGTGTGTTCGAAGGGCATTCTCCGTGCGCGCCTACGCCTCTGTTATATCTTCAAGATGCTGATGCTCTTTTTCTGCAGACAGGGCAGACAGGGCAAGCAGTAACGCCGTTGCGCTAATGCAACGGCCGCGGCATCGACTCGACGACCACACGCCAGGATCCCAATATCGCGAGGAGCCATCTGAAGCGAGTTCCGTCGCAATCGCAATCGCTCGAGCGCAAACTGACCTATCTCCAGCTTAGCCTCCCGACGGCCGGTGGTTCTTGACGACGACGCAGCTCTCGGCTTAGTAACGGCAAGCGCTCAAGCAGTTCAGGCAATGGTAAGTTCTTGCCCTCTCTCGGGTGTCCGAGGTCTGTGCCGACGCTCCGCTTCCGCGTCCAGCTCCCCCGCCTCAGCCTTCCCGAACCGGAGACACATCAGCAAATATGCGATTGTTCTTTGCTGAGCTTTTGAGGAGTCTTCTCGCCCATCAACGTTCCCCCCACCCCCCTTCCCAACTTCGGATGCTCCTCTGCGCCGGCGATCAGACGGACGAAGGTCAACATGATCGACCATATGCGCCGATGCAAGTCTCGTGCGCAAGTCTCAAGGACGCGCGAGGGGCAAAGCTTTTCTTGCAGGCGGATGGACTGATACCCGCACCGGTCCCCAACGATGCTGACGGCCGTGCCAGCTCTTCGCCCATACTCGACCCAGCCTCCCGCGCGATCGAGCACGACCTACACGACGGGTGCCCATGCCGTCCGTACATCCCAAGTGGCGACCATCGTTCAAAGAACTTCGCTCATCGAGATGCGCTCACGGCCTCTTCGCCGACGGTATTCCGATCACTGGGGAGTTCGACAGGTCAAGGCTACGGGAGCAGGCCAGATACGCGGCACCTTCCGCCTCCTCCGACATGCTGCTAAGGCGTATCGATCTGCATCCGTCCTTCGCCCGCCGTCCCGGACCGTCGACCGATGGCACCTGCTCGGCCGCGCTGGTCGTTGATCACGCCGGGTTGCAGAGGGTTGCTGGGAGGAGGGATGGACGACGAACATCTGTCTGGGACGTGTCGAAGGATCGGGCTCCGCGCGCTGGGTAAACTTCGATGGGCAGATAGTGACGGAACGGAGGAGTGACATTTACAAGGTAAGGTCGCATCCCAACTGTGCTAGCGTTACTGACGCTGCACTCAGTACCTCACTTGCCTCCGTCGAACACCTTTTCTCTCGATGGATAGTAGAAAACTTAAAATTTGCGACGACGTGGAGATATTTTGTTCCCTGGGCACCCTAATCACTCGCCCGCCGTTGTATTTCGTTGTCGTATGAATGTTACAGTGTCGCCTCCGGCGAACCGCTCTATTCAGGGCGTGTGGTACATAAGTGCACTACGTGGACGAGAACGGGGAACCGATGCAAATATACACGGCGTACGGTACGGGCACACCTTGGAAGATCTGCGTATGGAAACATGGCGCCTACTGAGTCGCGTGAACGGTACATGGGGCGCCTTTCAAGCCGCGGCAATGTCCAAGATAATATCATAATTGCATGGATGATGTTTCGCGGGCGATCTCCGCTTCATGCGCTTCTGGCCAGTGGACGCGAATCGACGGCGTCAACTACCATTTCTCGTCAGGGAGGTCCATGCACGACGAAAGCGGATGCGCACCTCGAAACCGACCCCATCCCGACACCGCACGCTGGCCTAATCGACCTCTCCATCCCATATTTTCACCATGTTGTCACCACCCCCCGAGACGAGGCGCTTGCCATCGGGCGAGAACGCAACGGAGAAAACCCCCCAGTAGCCACTGTGAGCTTCCCAAGGCCCCGCCACAGTCTGACCCGTCTGCGCGTCCCATATCCGCATCGTGCCGTCACGAGAGCCGGAGACGATGTACTTGCCATCCGGCGAAAATGCCACGGAGTTGACCCATCCTTCGTGCCCTTGCAGTGGCCCCACCACCGTCTGCCTTGTCTGAGTGTCCCAGATCCGGATCACGTTGTCTCTTGACCCCGAGACGATGCGCGCGCCATCGGGGGAATATGCGACTGACCGAACCGTGCCATCGTGGCCTTGAAGCGGGGCCCCAACTGGCTGGCCTGTCTCGGCGTCCCAGAGTCGGATCGTGCGGTCGCTGGATCCAGAGGCGATGTGCTTCCCATCCGGTGAAAATGCGACGCTCCAAACCCAGTCAGAGTGTCCCCGTAAAGGCTCGCCGATGGCCTGTCCCGTCTGCGCGTCCCAGAGTCGGAGTGTCTTGTCTTCTGAGCCCGAGACGATGCGGTTGCCGTCGGGTGAAAATGCGACACACGTAACCTGGCCTATATGTCCTTCGAGCGGCTGCCCGATCCGCTGCCCTGTCTCCACGTCCCACAGTCGCACGGTCCCGTCAGTTGAGCCAGAAACAAGGCGGTTTCCATCGCGGGAAAACGACACCGATCTGACATAGTCCGTGTGCCCCCGTAAAGGCTCGCCGACTTCCTTTCCGGTTTCCGCGTTCCAAATGCGGATGGTGTTGTCCTCTGAGCCCGAGGCGATTTGCGAGCCATCCGGAGAGAATGAGACGGAGTACACGATGTCGGTATGGCCTTCAACGGCCTTCAGCAGCCCTGTAGACAATATCGAGAATTAAAGGACAAAATTTAACCTACACGTCGAGTATACATACTGTCGGTGAAGATCTGCATTATTCTGCGACCGGCCCCACGTACTCCCGGTTTTTCTCCATCGCCGGCTGATAGCCAGGCCTTCAGGATACGTTTGGCGTATTGCCTTTCACCGGGCGGAACAAAGGAGAACGCGCCCAGAACAAGGGTGTATTCGTTGGCACGTGTCTTCCGTGCTTCCGGGTCCATTGCGTTGCTGAGCATAATGTCAAAAGATCCGAAGAATTGACTCGCATTGGCGAACTGGACTGTTGCCTTTCGTCCAATCTCTAGCCTAGTTTAGTCTTTCGCTAAGAGCAAATAAGCGTAATGCCTTGACTCACCTGTTGCTTGCAATTTATTGAGCATATCACGATCTGCGTCCGAAAGACCTCCATCTAGGACTCTTGGCACTACCTCCCTCGCAATTTTATAGCACACCAGCCACTCTATCACTTCCGATATCTGAGGTCGCCGAGATGGTTCGGTTTCCCAGCAGGACTCTATTGCGGTCGCCCAAATAAAACTATCCAAGCCCAACTCCTCCGCACGAACAGGACGTGACGGTCGTTTGCCCTGCACGACGTTGTGAAGCACCTCATATATGTTCTGAATATCAGGGAATGGTTGTGTTCCCTCAAATATCTTCCGGGAGGGCGATCAGTAAATAAGGCATGTATCGGTCCGTGAACCCAACACATACCTCCCATGCGGTCATTCCAAAGGCGTACACGTCGGATTCCTTCGTGAGGGTCTTGGACTTGACGCTCAAATCGAGAAGCTCGGGAGCCATATACAGCACTGTACCCCAGTTTGCAGATGATCCGGCGGTTAGTGCGATAGAGGTGGTACTAAGGGCCGTCGTAGCAAGGCCAAAATCGCTCAGGCGCGCGCGGCCGGATCCATCAACCAGGAGGTTGCCCTGTACTACGATGATTATTGGTGGATGTCGTGGATAGTCGTCGACTCACGCTTTTGATGTCCCCATGAATGAGGTTGCCTTTGTGCATGTACTCTAATCCATGCGCCATGTCCAGGACCTGCATGATTTACTTCAGCTTGGTGCGTGTCAATATAAAGCTGGTCCACGAACGAGCTGCCTGCGATCGGCAGAGGGATATCGGCTAATATAAGTCATAACGTCGCCGTGATCCATCCATGCCGAGACTATACACGCTGGACGTTGCGGATCTACACCAAGAAAGGGTACAATATGTGGGTGCACGAGTCGCTTCCAGTAAACTGCCTCCTGGCAGAAAACCTGAATCGGCTCTGAGTGAGTAACGTGTTCCACGAACTCGGAGCAATGCGTTGTCCGCACTCTCATGTACGTCGCTCGATTTCCGACGTGTAATCGCATCACTTTCAAGGCAACAGTTCCGCCTTCGTATGTCCCTTGGTAGACGTCTGAGAATCCGCCCAAGCCACGCGGATCTTCGTCCACTTTCACGAGTCCTGACAGCCGGTAGGACGTAGGCACAAGGCCGCGTTGGCCGCACAGCTGGCTGAGAGTGCGCAAGGATGTGCGATACCCGTCATCCCCGCGGAGGATTGACCCGAGGCTCTGAATCCCGTTCGTCGGTGAATCGTCACGCTTGTGTAGACTGCATGATGATTACCGTACTCGCCTGATCCAATCTGTCGATCTCCTCCTGCCAGGCCGCGATTTGGTTTGACGACGGGGGATTTGCCTCCATCAAGGTTGCTTTAGAGCGTTGGCTGGTGGTGCGGTGGGGCAGGTCAAAAGGTTGACTCGGAATGCGCTGTTGCTGATATACCGATAAGTCGGATCGCGATTAGCGCCGAGGTAGGTAGGGCAGGTATCGCACGAGGTATTGCATGCGTGGATGATGAAGACGCTACTATCAACGCCCATCTATGAACCTAAGCTACGAATCAGGCAAGGCTTCTGTCTGTTATTAGACGCGTATTGATCTACGAAGCGCGGAACTCGTGCATACCTCGAGATCATGGAGCAACGTCGCCGGCGTTAAGCAAGTGCCCGTGTGACAGACTTCCGGGAACATCTGGCAGTGATTCAAACTTTGACATGGTGGGTGAGGCGTGGCGATAAAGACTTGTTTGTACGGCCTGAGCCTATTTAGATGTCCGTGCAGTCAGTCAGTTTCAGGGTAGATGCAGCAAAGTCGGAGCATCCTAAGTGGGTGCACGAGCATAGAGTCACCGTGATCTTCGCCTTTCAGAAGAAGCCAATAATTCATCCTGCCCAACCTCACATAGCTCCGAGATCACGGAAGAGTATCGCCTATTCAGACGTTGACAACGCCAGCTACGAGAACGAGATGCAGCACATGTACGCTAGAAGAGCGTGTGGATACCAGTGCCATGACGAATAGGGACAATCAGACCGGTTTGCTGGCTAGTGCAGCTGCGCTAGCCCATTGGTCACCATGCGCCGTATGTTCGGACGCTACAAGAGGCAGGCTAATCTTTGTGCGAGCCGCATCCTGGAATAGCCGGGGATATGTGGCAGAAAAGGGGTGTAAGCATCGAACTCGACACGGTGACAGGATGTGGCGAACGTGCCTACGATCTACCCCGCTACCTTGCCAGGGAACCTCTGATAAAGCACTCATTGGACATCGCTTTATTTTGGCCTATGCCATGTATGCATGCATAATTGAGATCCCCGGGGCCTGCCTTAAGGTGGACCCGATAGCGCCTCGCCGAAGATCGTGGCTAAGTTGGTGCTGCCGACCATTCGATCTGGCTCGCGGCCGGTGAGAGTGACCGCGGCACGCTCGGGCAGTCGGAACAGCGACGCGTTCGAGGGAGCATTCCTGAGACACGAAGAGCGTGCGGACCCTGGAAGGTCCGAACCATGGAGGTTCCGAGAGAATCCGCGAGCTTCCAGCTACGCAGTCGTCCGCCATCGTGGGCAGCCTGCGACCTAACGGCCCTCTCTGCATGTTGGACGGCGACCTCCGGCTGTCCACCTCCGCGATGTACGGAGAATCAATGGACAAGATATGGTGTGAACTCGTTGAAACCAGGGCTCGGACTTCGCATCGATGAACCCACGAGGGTTTCACTGAAGTATGAGTACGCTGCCGACAAGAAGCTATGCGCGGCCAGTCACAAGCGAACCCACCGACTCCCTGACAGGTGCAGTTGCTCTCGCCGTTGGCATTGATATCCCATCGCATGCGACTGCACGAAGGTTGTTATCGGTGTGCATAGAATTGAATCACAGCACATACATCCCAGTGACCTCCCATATATGCTCGGACGTCGTGGCCAACGACACTCATCTCGCGCGTTCGATGAAGCCAATGTTCGTGCGAGCTGCGTCTTCGAGGTAGCGGAAGCTACATGACAGGAAGTGAAGGCCAGTATACCGTGCGGCGATGGAATTTGGAGCCCGCACCTGTGCCACGTCCTCGACTGGAGCCCGTAGTGATCTGATCATCGTTCACGGAGTACTTTGGGCCTAAGTGGCGCATACGCGTTTCGTCGAGAGCACGAAGGGCAGCCATAATACTGAGATTGCGTCGAAGGTCAACACGCCCCGACTCAGGTGCGATGAACTCACAGGGGGAGTTGCCTTTGCATACGCTGACTTATGCGACGTGGGACAGTAAAGCGTGGCGCATGCATGCAAGGCGAGCCATGCGCGCCCCGTCACCACCACGCGGAGAGCAGCAAGCCGGCTCAACTCCTGACTTGAGCAGTCGCGCTGTGTCCTTGGCCGTCCATCTACCGGCCCGCGCGTCTATACGATATACGATGATCACTATTGATATGAATCGCGCTGGGTTGAAACACGTACACAGGGATCTACTGCATATGCTCGGACGCCATACCCGGCCACGCTCATGATGCGAGCCTGGGTAGGCAGATCGTCATAGGAGTCGCGTCTTGTGATAGCGAGGAGTCTTTGAAAGAAAACGCACGTCAGCATGTCGTCGAAATCGACACGGTGATAGGAGGTAACGAACGTGCCTACGACCCACCTCGCGACCTTTTCCTGTGGCCCCTGGCAGTGCTCAGCGGGCACGGCTCATTGTCGGCCTGAGATATGTATGCATACATCATTGAGATCACGGGAGCCAGCTTCGAGGTGGTGTGCCGATAGCGCCTCCCCGAAGATCACAGCTAGGTTCGTGCTGCCAGGCTTCCGATCTGAGAGTGGCCGGCGAGCGTAACCGCGGTACGCCCGGGCAATTGGAACAGCTACGCGTGCGAGGGAGATGTCCAGGAGGCACGGAAAGGGTCCGATCCTGCGAAGGTTTCAGCACAGGACCGGGGAGGTGCAACACGGGGAGAGGATCGAAAAGGCCAACCCAGCCAGGCGACCAGCATGCTCAACACCGAGGTTTCGGGGAATCCACGGTCCTCCCAGGTGATCCGCGCGCCAGAAATGTCGCAGGACGTCATGATGTGCAAAGCACAGATCGCTCACCTTGCGTTTTCGATGGAAGAATGCCAGACTGCGTGCAGGATGCGCTGCAGTCGATTCCAGTGCCTGCGACTCCTTGAGTACGTTGGCATCACAGGCGTCGGCCAAGACTCGTGCGAGAATGTAAGGAAGGCATGTCGGGCGGAGGTCGTATAGAGATACGCGAGGAGAGGCCGAGAAGATGAGCGTGTGCTGAGCGCAACTCCCAGGGGCTACGGGAGATGCCGAGCGGCTCAGAAGACGACGAGCAGCGACGACGTTCATTCGGCACTCTGTCACCGCTGTCGCGCTCAAGAGCTCTGGGCCGATTCGCCTGCCAACGTCTCTGAAGCGAGAGGGATCTGAGTTCGGACACCCGCCCCGCCATGGCCTCGCCCACAATGTCCGCGCCAGGCCTCTAGGCTCTCCACACGCCTCATCCTCGCTCGATATCCTCGCACCAAAAGCTGGATAATCGCCTGCGCCGACGCAGCGTGCTCGCCAGCTAGAGACTACAGACGCTTCACGACGACCTGTGCGCGCGTCGACGTCCTCCTGCTCGTGCATGCGCCCGCGGTATCCAACGACGTACTCTCGATGAATCGTAATCCATCTCACATGCTTCTTAGTGAAGCGATGTGCGGCGTTCCGCGATGAGGACCCGATCATCGTCCAGAGGGAGCACGGATGAGAAACACGGCCGCCTGGTGGATTCATGGCGCCCACAATCGAGGCAATGGCGAGTTCTCGTATGCAGCCTGTCTGTACCGACGTTTGAACCTAACGTGTAGCTCCGCAGCCGGAACGCGAAGCCATGCTTATCCGTATACAACACAAGCGCGTTGAAGAACGTCCGCATCCCGGAACCCGTCGCGATACCCTTTCCGCTCGCTGACGAAAGTATTCATACTCGTCGGAGGCCCGTGCTTCATCATGTCGAGCTCTTGGAAGATTGCGTGGGGCGAATCGTGCTTCGAGATGCTTTTCATCAGTGCGCGCCTGCATTTTTCCTTCCTTCCGGTTGCTGACGCCTATTGATTCATAGGTGTGGAGGGATCGTACCCCTCTCGTAATCAACCAGGTTCAGTGTGAGTGACGTCGCGCTCTTAATAGCTCGAGTACTATCGAACATGTATACCCAGTAGCATCCCGATGGGGATGGCGGCTCTCAAATATCGAATGGTTGACAGTTAGCGACGGCGATGCGTGGAAATCGTGCGCAGTAAATCTCGACTGTAGGTAGTTCTCGCTGCTGCATGTATGGCGTCTATACTACATGCTCAACTTGTTGTAGACGTGGCGAGCTGGAACACGCCGGCGAACGTACGCTTCGCCTGCCCTGTCGAACCTCGCACATCCCCTCGTTTAATCAGGCTCTTCCGGACCCAACATGGGCCCCCATGTGCTCTCCTGCACGTCCTGACCGTAACTCGAGGACGTGCCGGGCCAAAGCCTCTTCCGTGAGTCGACCATTTGATATCCGCGCGGGTTCTCAGGGGATACGAACGCTTGCACTAGCTCTTCCTCAATCGCAGATCCATCCGCTCCCGCGTTTCGAATGCAATTGACGCCGGTGTCGACCACCAACTCCAACTGGCTGCCATCATTCGAAGACCTCACGTTAATGGGACACCATCGATCAGCGTCCAGGAGCCCGACGTGCCGGGTCGAATGGAGTTGGGGGCGGATGGACGGTGAACATTCAAGATGCAGGCCCCAAGGACGCTTGGCGGCACCCGGCTCCGCACGCCAAGAACGGTCCAATCACAAGACGGCAACAGAACGGAGGATGGCATCTGAGAGGCAAGGTCGCAGCCTCGACACCCGCTAGTTTTACTGATATCACCCCTAGGTTCGTCGAGCGCATTCTTAGGACGAAGGTCCAAATGGTCGCCCACGTAACTCGCAATCGCAGCTTGCCGGGACCATCCCAAGGACGCGCGAGGGGCATTGCTTTTCTTGTTGATGCCCGCGCCGATCCTCAACGAAGCTCGTGGCCATGCCAGTTCCTCGCCCATCCTTTATCCAGCCTCCCGCGCGATTGAACATGACCTACACGACGAGGCCCATGCCGTCCGTCGATCCCAGCCGGCCACGACCGTTCAAAGACCTTCGCCCATCAAGATGCGCCCACGGCCTCTTCTCCGACGTTCTTCCAGTCACTGGGGAATTCAGCAGGTCAAGGCTACGGGAGCAGGCTGAGTACGCGGCGCCTTCCGCCCCCTCCGACGTGCTGCTGAGGTGTATCAATCTGCATCCATCCTTCGCTCGCCGCCCCGGACCGTCGACCGATGGCGTCTGCTCGGTCGCTTGTCGTCTCCAAGCCATGCACGAACCATGCTGGACGTCGATCGCGCCGGGTCGAAGAGGGCAGCTGGGAGGGATGGATGACGAACATCTGTCCAGGGCGCGTCGAAGCACCGGGGTCCATGCGCTGGGCGACCTTCCATGGGAAAAGACGGCGACGGAACGGAGGGATGACAGTTACAAGGTAACGTCGCATCCCAAATGTGCTAGCGTTACACTGCACTCAGTACCTCACTCCCCTCCGTCGAACGCCTTTTCTCTCGATGGATAGTAGAAAACTTAGTCGACGTCGAGATATTTTGTTCCTGGGCACCTTAATCACTCCCCCGCCGTTGTATTTCGTTGTTGTATGAATGTTACAGCGTCGCCTCCGGTGAACCGCTTTATTCAGGGCGTGTGGTACACAAGTGCACTACGTGGACGAGAACGCGGAACCGATGCAAATATACACGGCGTACGGTACGTGGCACACCTTGGAAGAACTGGGTATGGAAACACGGCGGTCACTGAGTCGCACGAACGGTCCCTGGTGCGCCTTTCAAGCCGCTGCAAATTCCAAGATAATATCATAATTATACGGATGATGTTTCGCGGGCAATCTCCACTTCATGCGCTTCTAGCCGGTGGACGCGAATCAACGCCGTCAACTACCATTACTCGTCAGGGAGGCCCATACACGACGAAAGCGGATACGCACCTCGAAACCCTTCCCATCCCGATACCCCACGCCGGCCTAATCGACCTCTCCATCCCATATTTTCACCAGATCGTCCCAACCCCCAGAGACGACGCGCTTGCCATCGGGCGAGAACGCAACGGAGAGAACCCCATATTCGCCACCGTGAGCTTCCCAAGGCCCCGCCACTGTCTGTCCCGTCTGCGCGTCCCATATCCGCATCGTACCGTCAAAGGAGCCGGAGACGATGTGCTCGCCATCCGGCGAGAATGCCACAGAGCGGACCACGTTTTTGTGCCCTTGCAGTGGCCCCACCACCGTCTGCCTTGTCTGAGCGTCCCAGATCCGGATCGTATTGTCGTCGGAGCCCGAGACGATGCGCGCGCTATCGGGGGAATATGCAACTGAGCGAACCCAGTCATTGTGGCCTCGCAGCGGGTCCCCGACTGGCTGGCCTGTTCTGGCGTCCCAGAGTCGAATGGTCTTGTCGTCGGATCCAGAGGCGATGTGCTTCCCATCCGGTGAAAATGCGACGCTGTTAACATAGTCAGAGTGACTCCGGAAAGGCTTGCCGATGACCTGTTGACCCCGTAGAGGCTCGCCGATGGCCTGTCCCGTCCGCGCGTCCCAGAGTCGGAGCGTCTCATCGGATGAGCCCGAGACGATGCGGTTGCCGTCGGGTGAGAATGCGACACACAAAACCATCCACGTATGCCCTTCGAGCGGCTGCCCGATCTGCTGCCCTGTCTGCACGTCCCACAGTCGCACGGTGAAGTCATGTGAGGCCGAGGCAAGGCGCTTTCCATCGGGGGAAAACGACACCGAGTTGACGTAGTCCGTGTGCCCCCGTAAAGGCTCGCCGACTTCCTTTCCGGTGTCCGCGTTCCAAATCCGGATCGTCTTGTCCTTTGAGCCCGAGGCGATTTGCGAGCCATCCGGAGAGAAGGAAACGGATGGTATAGCATCAGAATGACCTTGCATTGTATGCTGCAGAGCTAGCCCTGACAATGAAGTCAATACAACGCGCGCAATGCATCCAAACACCGCGTACCACCGATATGGCTGGTGAATTTCTGCGTCATCCTGGCAATCGCCTGCTGGATCCCCGGTCGCCTCTTGTCAACGTGAGGCACAAGTTTGTCCATCACATGTCTGGGATATCGCTTCAAGTTCACGTCTGGCAGGAACGACGACATTGTGCCGAGGATCCAGATCATATCGATTGCACACGTCTCGCGCAAATATGAGTCTGTTGATTCGCCGAGAATGGTTTCAAGAGACTTAGAAAGTGTGCTTGCATCAGCGATATTGAAAATAGCATTCCTGCCCGTCTCTGTGCGAGTTCAGTACAGAGCTTGTGGGAACATGATGACGCGGCCAACCTGTAGAGAGCATCTCGTCGAGACCTTGTCGATCCACCTCCGCAAGGCCTTCATCCAGCAGCTTCGCAATCAACCGTCGAGCGGTTTCATACCATTGAAGCCGATTTAGTACTTCCGAGATCCGAGGTCGCTCAGACGGATTTGCTACCCAGCACGAGCTGATGGCATTACTCCATATGAAATCGTCCAGGCCTGCATGCAGAGGACGTGTTGGTCGTACACCGTCAAGAACCTCACGAATGACCAAGAACATGTTTGCAACGTGGAAAAAAGGGTGCCTCCCATCAAAGATCTGCAAGTCGGATCGGTTTACGTGGTTCAGCGACGTCGAACTTGCGCTCACCTCCCATGCGGTCATCCCAAATGCATACACGTCAGACTTCCACGTTAACCTCTTATCCTGCACCATCGGATCGAACAACTCAGGGGGCATGTAATGAAACGAGCCCCAATTTGCTGATGGCCCGGCAGTCGGTGCCAAGGAGGTGGTACCAAGTACGGTCGTGGCGAGACCAAAGTCACTGAGACGCGCATACCCAAGGCTGTCAACAAGGACATTGCGCTGTGTCCAGAAGACTGAATCTTAATCGACTATTCAGGAAGATGCTAACTCACGCTTTTGAGATCCCCGTGGACGACGCCGCTGGCATGCATGTACTCCAAGCCACGAGCAATGTCCGTGATCTGATGTGGCCCTGTGAGACTGACACGGTGCGCATCAAGACGCAACGCTCACGAGTTGAACGCGATTCGCACGCGGGTGACTCTCAATGTACGACATGACGTCGCCATGTTCCATCCATTCCGACACGATACACGCTTGGTTGGATGGATCGATGCCGATGAAGGGGACAATATGTGGGTGATTCAGTCGTTTCCAGACGACGGCCTCCCTGCAGAACACCTAATCGTTTTCGCCAGTTGACCGAGCGGATAATTGTGGCCTGGCATCGTAGGTCACGCACCTTCATGAACGATTTCCCATCCCTGACGTGCAGTCGCATGCACTTCAAAGCCACAAATTTGCCATTGAAGGTCCCCCGATATACGTCGGCGAATCCGCCAGCGCAAGGTGGATCGGTCCCAACCCTGGCCAGTCCCGACAACCTGTACCTGGTGGGTACGAGCCCGCTTTCGCCGCACAGTTCTCTCAACGAGCGCAGAGTCGTTCGAAACGCATCGTCCGTTCGACGTATCTGGTCGAGGCCCTAGGGAGCACGTTGGGTTTCTCTTTTTGCTCCTTTGTGGTCCATGCGATCACCACTCACGTTGTCTAACAAGTCTATCTTCTCCTGCAAATCCGCGGTGTGAGACGCCAAACTGTCCTCCATGTACCGTCGTTATGGACGCAGGTGAGGAAGCGTTGGGGCAAAGGGTCGGCCACGGATGCGCCTCGTTGATATCGTCGATAGCTTACGGCGCGATTAGCGCCGAGAGGCCCGTCTGGGTTAAAGCGGCAAGTATGGCTGTTCGCACGTGTATAATACGTCGCGGCAGCGCGATAGGCTATTGTGCGTGCATTGCCATTAGACTGAGTTATTCATACGCGTATGGGAGAGCATGCACATAACCATGACTTCTATCTTGCATTAGCCGTGTTTCGCTGCAAGAAGCATGAAGCTCGCACATACCTTACTGGAGCCAGGATTGTGGCAGGTGGAGACAACAGCGAGCCGTGATGCGTTCGGAATCAGAGACCGGGGATACCTGGCGGTGATGCGCAGTGAGAGGCGGCATTTTCATTCTTGCCCCATATACCGCCTAATGCTATTTAGAGGATGTGCCTGTGAGGATAATTAGCTTTGACGATCCGACAGACACGAATTTAGTAGTTACGTGAAGCCGGAAAGCTTTTGGGCAGTGAAAGCGGAACGTTCCAGCATTCTGCTACCCGTGACCCGTCGCACTTTTCGATGTAAGTGCGTCGTCGGGTTGAGCGTTGGACCGTTGAGGGGACAGATCCGAACGGGCGCCTTTTGGGCGCTTATCGCTTTCTCTCGACGACGCCGTATCCTATGGATGCACCTCAGTCACCCCCAAAAGGCCGACATCTTAGGGGTATTTAACATCATTTAATTGGCCTTATCAGGGCTCAGACACATGACTCCTTCCATCCTATATGGGTGCTTCCATGTGGATGCTCCCATACTTTGGGTCAATCACACCTTCCATATTGGTGGCATAGGTATTGCATAGGTAGCCTTCGTTTCCCATGACCCAAGCAATGTAGCAACAATATACAGAGCTTACAATATCTTATATGGTTGTGTCAAGCTGTATTTCCTCACCTGAACTTGGGCCTCCATACTGTGCAGGAACCTACCTATCTCCACACTTCCAATGTGGAATATGGACACATCCCATATGTCAATGGTTCCAGATGACGGGGTGTTGGGGGTCTCTGTACTATATATAGATACAACATATGTAGGATAGGGCTCAATTTGGTGGGCCAGGTGTGGCATATGTTGTGATGTGAACGTCACTCACTACCGCTGGACGTGTGGGAAAATGTCAAGAACGGATATGGAAGGGTTAACGGAGTCGGAGGACCGAAGTCCAAAAGGTATGGTAAGGGAACAAGATGAATCAGAAAGGGAGAACTCAAAGATAAAGATGAGAGGAGTCGGAGACCGCGTTGGCCGTTAGGTCGGTAAGTCGGAGAGATCAGTG